>NC_135992.1:383295-400662 GCF_053455715.1 Rhinoraja longicauda
CCTTCCCCCTCCCCTCCACCCTCCCTCCCCCTCCCCCCTACCTCTCTCCCTCCCCCTCCCCCCTTCCCCCCTCCCCTCCCTCCCCCTCCCCTCCCTCCCCCTCCCCTCCTCCCTCCACACCTCCCTCCTTCCACCCTCCCCCTTCACTCCCCCCACTCCCCTCCCGGTTACAATGGAAACCCTACGAGGACGGGCCCAACGGGCACACTTGTGCTAGTATCTATATACTATTAAAACTCAGATCTTCTATATGAATATATTTGTATGTTGTGTTTGGGTAGTTATCAGTGATTTCGGCAAAACGGTAAACCGGGGGGCGCTGCGGTGCGCATTAATCTTCATTGTGATGTCACAATGCCCCTGTGAGATGAACTCGAGCTGACCCCCCTCCCCCCCCCCCGCGGTATTCAGCGTGTGACGTCACAATGGACAAGCAGCTGCTATTGGGTGTCTACTCTTTACAAATTTACATTTTTTAATTTTAACCTTTTTTTTTCAAGGTCTTCAGCTTGTGACGTCACAATGCTTGTGTGAGATGGGTGCAGCACTTAAAAATCACTGATTGTTTTTTAAAGTAGTGTTTTTGGTGGGGGAAAGAGGGGTACTGGGAAAAGGGGAGGTCCCCCTTCCCACATCAACCCCTTCCTCCCCCCTCCTTCCCACCTCCATCCCCCCTCCCTCCCCACCTCCCTCACCCCTCCCCCCCTAACTCCCTCCTTCCCTCCATCCATCCCTCCCCCCTCCCTCCACCCTTCTATCCCTCTCCCCCTCCCCCCTCCTTCCACCCTTCCTCCTCCCCTTCCGGTTACAAAGTAAAACCTACGGGGACGGGCCCAACGGGGAAAGAGGGGTACTGAGAAAAGTGGAGGTCCCCCCTCCCTCCCCCCTTCCCCCTCCCCTACCCCCCTCCCCTCCCCTCCCTCCCCATCCCCTCCCCCCTCCACACCTCCCTCCTCCCTCCCTCCCCCCCACTCCCCTACCGGTTACAATGGAAACCCTACGAGGACGGGCCCAACGGGCACACTTGTGCTAGTATATTACTAAAAACTCAGATCTTGTGTTGAATATGTTTGTATGTTGGGTTTGTGTATATATCAGTGATTTCGGCAAAACGGTAAAACCGTCGCGCCACGGTTTTCGCACCGCTTTCATCACCAACCTCCCGACTGACCGGCCGTGATATTTTCATTTAATTTGGTCGCATATTTTTTAAGTTTCAGAGGTTTTAAAGCGGTGCCCCCCCTGATTTATCGAAGGTTTTACAGAAGGGGGCGCTGTGGTGCGGATTTAGTTTTGTCTGCGATTTCGTCTGATTTCTGGAAAACGGTAAACCGTAGCGCCAAGATTTTTGCACCGCCTTAATCACACCGCTGGACGCTTGCCGAAAATGATGTTTTTATTTGATTCGGACGCGTATTTTTTAAGTTACAGAGGTTTTAGTGTAATTTTTAAAAAAAACAGCCGTTTTTTTCAATTGCCTTCAGCGTGTGACGTCAAAAAAACTCGCCCAACGCCCCTCCTACTGATTTATTGAAGGCTTTCAGCGTGGCGCTGTAGTGCGTCTGTGCGTAAGGGCTCACCTCTCCTCTCTCCCCTTGCTTCTCTCCTCTCTCCCACACTGATGCTAAGAGTGTGTCTGGGGGAGAAAAAAATGGGGGGGGATGAGAATGGGGACTGGGGAGTGGGACAACAGGGGTCGTGCGGAGTGGACTTGGTGGTGGGGGAAAGAGGGGTACTGGGAAAAGGCGAGGTCCCCCTCCCTCCCCTCTCCCCCCTCCCTCCCTCCGCCCAAGGAGAGGGTGTGGGGAGAGTAAGAGTGGGGCTGGGGGAGGAGAAAATGGGGGGTGTGGGGATGGGCCCAACGAACGGGCCCTCTTTGCTAGTATACTATTAAAACTCAGTTCTTATGTATGAGTATATTTGTATGTTGGGTTTGGATAGTTATCAGTGATTTCGGCAAAACGGTAAACCGTCGCGCCACGGTTTTTGCACCGCCTTGATCACCAACCTCCCGGCTGACCGGCCGCGATATTTTCATTTAATTTCTTCGTATATTTTTTAAGTTACAGAGGTTGTAAAGCGCTGCCCCCCCCTGATTTATCGAAGTTTTGACAGAAGGGGGGCGCTGCGGTGCGGATTAATCTTCATTGTGATGTCACAATGCCCCTGTGAGATGGACTCGAGCTGACCCCCTCCCCCCCCCCCCCGCGTTATTCAGCGTGTGACGTCACAATGGACAAGCAGCTGCTATTGGGTGTCTGCTCTTTACAGAGGTTTTAAATTTACATTTTTTTTCTGACCTTATTTTTCAAGGTCGTGAGAAGCACTAAGTGACCGCGAATGTAGCAAAAACAGCACTTAAACAGCACTTTAAACAGCACTTTAAACAGCACTGTTTTCAAGTAGTCTTTTTTATTGCAAGTCACTTAACATACACAGATCAGCATGGGGCCTCTACGCTCGTGGGCCACCGGGGCAAGTGTTGCGAAACAGCACTTGGAGTGTGTCTGGGGGAGAGAGAGAATGGGGGGGGGGTCTGAGAATGGGGATTGGGGAGGGGACAACAGGGGTCGCTGCGGAGGGGGCTTGGTGGTGGGGGAAAGGGGGGTACTGGGAAAAGGGGAGGTCCCCTTCACCCCTCAACCCCTTCCTCCCCCCTCCTTCCTACCTCCATCCCCACTCCCTCCCCCCCTCCTCCCCCTCCCTCCCCAACTCCCTCCCCCTCCCTCCCCCACCTCCCTCAACCCTCCCCCCCTAACTCCCTCCCCCCTCCCCCTCCCTCCCCTCTCCCTCCCCCCTCCCCCCTCCACTCCCCCCTCCCCCTCCCCCCTCCCTCCCCTTCCCCTCCTCCCTCCACACCTCCCTCCTCCCTCCCCCTTCCCTCCCTCCCCTCCTCCCGGTTACAATGGAAACCCTACGAGGACGGGCCCAACGGGGAAAGACGGGTACTGGGAAAAGGGGAGGTCCCCCTCCCTCACCCTTCCCCCCCTCCCCTCCACCCTCCCTCCCCCCTCCCCCCCTACCCTCTCTCCCCTCCCCCTCCCCCCTTCCCCCCCTCCCCTCCCTCCCCCTCCCCTCCTCCCTCCACATCTCCCTCCTCCCTCCCTCCCCCTTCCCTCCCTCCCCTCCCCTCCCGGTTACAATGGAAACCCTACGAGGACGGGCCCAACGGGGAAAGACGGGTACTGGGAAAAGGGAGGTCCCCCTCCCTCACCCTTCCCCCCTCCCCTCCACCCTCCCTCCCCCTCCCCCCTACCTCTCTCCCTCCCCCTCCCCCCTTCCCCCCTCCCCTCCCTCCCCCCTCCCCTCCCTCCCCCTCCCCTCCTCCCTCCACACCTCCCTCCTTCCACCCTCCCCCTTCCCTCCCCCCACTCCCCTCCCGGTTACAATGGAAACCCTACGAGGACGGGCCCAACGGGCACACTTGTGCTAGTATCTATATACTATTAAAACTCAGATCTTCTATATGAATACATTTGTATGTTGTGTTTGGGTAGTTATCAGTGATTTCGGCAAAACGGTAAACCGTCGCGCCACGGTTTTTGCACCGCCTTGATCACCAACCTCCCGGCGAACTGGCCGCGATATTTTCATTTAATTTGTATATTTTTTAAGTTACAGAGGTTGTAAAGTGCTGCCCCCCCCTGATTTATCGAAGTTTTGACAGAAGGGGGGCGCTGCGGTGCGCATTAATCTTCATTGTGATGTCACAATGCCCCTGTGAGATGAACTCGAGCTGACCCCCCTTCCCCCCCCCCCCCCGCGGTATTCAGCGTGTGACGTCACAATGGACAAGCAGCTGCTATTGGGTGTCTACTCTTTACAAATTTACATTTTTTAATTTTAACCTTTTTTTTCAAGGTCTTCAGCTTGTGACGTCACAATGCTTGTGTGAGATGGGTGCAGCACTTAAAAATCACTGATTGTTTTTTAAAGTAGTGTTTTTGGTGGGGGAAAGAGGGGTACTGGGAAAAGGGGAGGTCCCCCTTCCCACATCAACCCCTTCCTCCCCCCTCCTTCCCACCTCCATCCCCCCTCCCTCCCCACCTCCCTCACCCCTCCCCCCCTAACTCCCTCCTTCCCTCCATCCATCCCTCCCCCTCCCTCCACCCTTCTATCCCTCTCCCCCTCCCCCCTCCTTCCACCCTTCCTCCTCCCCTTCCGGTTACAAAGTAAAACCTACGGGGACGGGCCCAACGGGGAAAGAGGGGTACTGAGAAAAGTGGAGGTCCCCCTCCCTCCCCCCTTCCCCCTCCCCTACCCCCCTCCCCTCCCCTCCCTCCCCATCCCCTCCCCCCTCCACACCTCCCTCCTCCCTCCCTCCCCCCCACTCCCCTACCGGTTACAATGGAAACCCTACGAGGACGGGCCCAACGGGCACACTTGTGCTAGTATATTACTAAAACTCAGATCTTGTGTTGAATATGTTTGTATGTTGGGTTTGTGTATATATCAGTGATTTCGGCAAAACGGTAAACCGTCGCGCCACGGTTTTCGCACCGCTTTCATCACCAACCTCCCGACTGACCGGCCGTGATATTTTCATTTAATTTGGTCGCATATTTTTTAAGTTTCAGAGGTTTTAAAGCGGTGCCCCCCCTGATTTATCGAAGGTTTTACAGAAGGGGGCGCTGTGGTGCGGATTTAGTTTGTCTGCGATTTCGTCTGATTTCTGGAAAACGGTAAACCGTAGCGCCAAGATTTTTGCACCGCCTTAATCACACCGCTGGACGCTTGCCGAAAATGATGTTTTTATTTGATTCGGACGCGTATTTTTTAAGTTACAGAGGTTTTAGTGTAATTTTTAAAAAACCAGCCGTTTTTTTCAATTGCCTTCAGCGTGTGACGTCAAAAAACTCGCCCAACGCCCCTCCTACTGATTTATTGAAGGCTTTCAGCGTGGCGCTGTAGTGCGTCTGTGCGTAAGGGCTCACCTCTCCTCTCTCCCCTTGCTTCTCTCCTCTCTCCCACACTGATGCTAAGAGTGTGTCTGGGGGGAGAAAAAATGGGGGGGGGATGAGAATGGGGACTGGGGAGTGGGACAACAGGGGTCGTGCGGAGTGGACTTGGTGGTGGGGGAAAGAGGGGTACTGGGAAAAGGCGAGGTCCCCCTCCCTCCCCTCTCCCCCCTCCCTCCCTCCGCCCAAGGAGAGGGTGTGGGGAGAGTAAGAGTGGGGCTGGGGGAAGAGAAAATGGGGGGTGTGGGGATGGGCCCAACGGGCCCTCTTTGCTAGTATACTATTAAAACTCAGTTCTTATGTATGAGTATATTTGTATGTTGGGTTTGGATAGTTATCAGTGATTTCGGCAAAACGGTAAACCGTCGCGCCACGGTTTTTGCACCGCCTTGATCACCAACCTCCCGGCTGACCGGCCGCGATATTTTCATTTAATTTGTTCGTATATTTTTTAAGTTACAGAGGTTGTAAAGCGCTGCCCCCCCCTGATTTATCGAAGTTTTGACAGAAGGGGGGCGCTGCGGTGCGGATTAATCTTCATTGTGATGTCACAATGCCCCTTCCTCCCCCCTCTTTCCCACCTCCATCCCCACTCCCTCCCCCCTCCTCCCCTTCCCTCCCCAACTCCCTCCCCCCTCCCTCCCCACCTCCCTCAACCCTCCCCCCTAACTCCCCCCTCCCTCCCCCTCCCCCTTCCCTCCCCTCTCCCTTCCCCTCCCCCCCTTCCCCCCTCCACTCCCCCCTCCCCTCCCCCCCTCACTCCCCTTCCCCTCCTCCCTCCACACCTCCCTCCTCCCTCCCCCTTCCCTCCCTCCCCTCCTCCCGGTTACAATGGAACCCCTACGAGGACGGGCCCAACGGGGAAAGAGGGGTACTGGGAAAAGGGGAGGTCCCCCTCCCTCACCCTTCCCCCCTCCCCTCCCCCCCTCCCTCCCCCTCCCCCCCTTACCCCTCTCCCTCCCCCTCCCCCCCTTCCCCCTCCCCTCCCTCCCCCTCCCCTCCTCCCTCCACATCTCCCTCCTCCCTCCCTCCCCCTTCCCTCCCTCCCCTCCTCCCGGTTACAATGGAAACCCTACGAGGACGGGCCCAACGGGGAAAGAGGGGTACTGGGAAAAGGGGAGGTCTCCCTCCCTCCCCCCTTCCCCCTCCACTCCCCCCCTCCCCCCTCCCCTCCCCTCTCCCTCCCCTTCCCCCCTACCCTCCCTCCCCCTCCCCCCTACCCCCCTCCCTCCCCTCTCCCTCCCCGCTCTCCCCCCTCTCCCCCTCCCCCCTCCCCCCTCCCCTCCCCCTCCCCTCCCCTCCCCCTTCTCCCTCCCCTCCCCCTCCACACCTCCCTCCTTCCTCGCTCCCCTTCCCTCCCCCCCACTCCCCTCCCGGTTACAATGGAAACCCTCCGAGGACGGGCCCAACGGGCACACTTGTGCTAGTATCTATATACTATTAAAACTCAGATCTTCTATATGAATATATTTGTATGTTGTGTTTGGGTAGTTATCAGTGATTTCGGCAAAACGGTAAACCGTCGCGCCACGGTTTTTGCACCGCCTTGATCACCAACCTCCCGGTTAACTAGCCGCGATATTTTCATTTAATTTGTATATTTTTTAAGTTACAGAGGTTGTAAAGTGCTGCCCCCCCTGATTTATCGACGTTTTGACAGAAGGGGGGCGCTGCGGTGCGCATTAATCTTCATTGTGATGTCACAATGCCCCTGTGAGATGAACTCGAGCTGACCCCCCTTCCCCCCCCCCGCGGTATTCAGCGTGTGACGTCACAATGGACAAGCAGCTGCTATTGGGTGTCTACTCTTTACAAATTTACATTTTTTAATTTTAACCTTTTTTTTCAAGGTCTTCAGCTTGTGACGTCACAATGCTTGTGTGAGATGGGTGCAGCACTTAAAAATCACTGATTGTTTTTTAAAGTAGTGTTTTTGGTGGGGGAAAGAGGGGTACTGGGAAAAGGGGAGGTCCCCCTTCCCCCCTCAACCCCTTCCTCCCCCCTCCTTCCCACCTCCATCCCCCCTCCATCCCCACCTCCCTCACCCCTCCCCCCCTAACTCCCTCCTTCCCTCCATCCCTCCCCCTCCCTCCACCCTTCCATCCCTCTCCCCCTCCCCCCTCCTTCCACCCTTCCTCCTCCCCTTCCGGTTACAAAGTAAAACCTACGGGGACGGGCCCAACGGGGAAAGAGGGGTACTGAGAATAGTGGAGGTCCCCCTCCCTCCCCCCTTCCCCCTCCCCTCCCCCTCCCCTCCCCTCCCTCCCCCTCACCTCCCCCCTCCACACCTCCCTCCTCCCTCCCTCCCCCCCACTCCCCTACCGGTTACAATGGAAACCCTACGAGGACGGGCCCAACGAGCACACTTGTGCTAGTATATTACTAAAACTCAGATCTTGTGTTGAATATGTTTGTATGTTGGGTTTGTGTATATATCAGTGATTTCGGCAAAACGGTAAACCGTCGCGCCACGGTTTTCGCACCGCTTTCATCACCAACCTCCCGACTGACCGGCCGTGATATTTTCATTTAATTTGGTCGCATATTTTTTAAGTTTCAGAGGTTTTAAAGCGGTGCCCCCCCTGATTTATCGAAGGTTTTACAGAAGGGGGCGCTGTGGTGCGGATTTAGTTTGTCTGCGATTTCGTCTGATTTCTGGAAAACGGTAAACCGTAGCGCCAAGATTTTTGCACCGCCTTAATCACACCGCTGGACGCTTGCCGAAAATGATGTTTTTATTTGATTCGGACGCGTATTTTTTAAGTTACAGAGGTTTTAGTGTAATTTTTAAAAAACCAGCCGTTTTTTCAATTGCCTTCAGCGTGTGACGTCAAAAAACTCGCCCAACGCCCCTCCTACTGATTTATTGAAGGCTTTCAGCGTGGCGCTGTAGTGCGTCTGTGCGTAAGGGCTCACCTCTCCTCTCTCCCCTTGCTTCTCTCCTCTCTCCCACACTGATGCTAAGAGTGTGTCTGGGGGAGAAAAAATGGGGGGGGAATGAGAATGGGGACTGGGGAGTGGGACAACAGGGGTCGTGCGGAGTGGACTTGGTGGTGGGGGAAAGAGGGGTACTGGGAAAAGTGGAGGTCCCCCTCCCTCCCCTCTCCCCCCTCCCTCCCTCCGCCCTCGGAGAGGGTGTGGGGAGAGTAAGAGTGGGGCTGGGGGAGGAGAAAATGGGGGGTGTGGGGATGGGCCCAACGGGCCCTCTTTGCTAGTATACTATTAAAACTCAGTTCTTATGTATGAGTATATTTGTATGTTGGGTTTGGATAGTTATCAGTGATTTCGGCAAAACGGTAAACCGTCGCGCCACGGTTTTTGCACCGCCTTGATCACCAACCTCCCGGCTGACCGGCCGCGATATTTTCATTTAATTTGTTCGTATATTTTTTAAGTTACAGAGGTTGTAAAGCGCTGCCCCCCCCCTGATTTATCGAAGTTTTGACAGAAGGGGGGCGCTGCGGTGCGGATTAATCTTCATTGTGATGTCTCAATGCCCCTTCCTCCCCCCTCTTTCCCACCTCCATCCCCACTCCCTCCCCCCTCCTCCCCCTCCCTCCCCAACTCCCTCCCTCCTCCCTCCCCACCTCCCTCAACCCTCCCCCCTAACTCCCCCCTCCCTCCCCCTCCCCCTCCCTCCCCTCTCCCTTCCCCCTCCCCCCCTTCCCCCCTCCACTCCCCACTCCCCTCCCCCCTCACTCCCCTTCCCCTCCTCCCTCCACACCTCCCTCCTCCATCCCCCTTCCCTCCCTCCCCTCCTCCCGGTTACAATGGAACCCCTACGAGGACGGGCCCAACGGGGAAAGAGGGGTACTGGGAAAAGGGGAGGTCTCCCTCCCTCCCTCCCCCCTTCCCCCTCCCCTCCCCCCCTCCCCCCCTCCCCTCCCCTCTCCCTCCCCTTCCCCCCTCCCCTCCCTCCCCCCTACCCCCCTCCCTCCCCTCTCCCTCCCCGCTCTCCCCCCTCTCCCCCCTCCCCCCTCCCCTCCCCCTCCCCTCCCCTCCCCCTTCTCCCTCCCCTCCCCCTCCACACCTCCCTCCTTCCTCCCTCCCCCTTCCCTCCCCCCACTCCCCTCCCGGTTACAATGGAAACCCTACGAGGACGGGCCCAACGGGCACACTTGTGCTAGTATCTATATACTATTAAAACTCAGATCTTCTATATGAATATATTTGTATGTTGTGTTTGGGTAGTTATCAGTGATTTCGGCAAAACGGTAAACCGTCGCGCCACGGTTTTTGCACCGCCTTGATCACCAACCTCCCGGTCAACTGGCCGCGATATTTTCATTTAATTTGTATATTTTTTAAGTTACAGAGGTTGTAAAGTGCTGCCCCCCCCTGATTTATCGAAGTTTTGACAGAAGGGGGGCGCTGCGGTGCGCATTAATCTTCATTGTGATGTCACAATGCCCCTGTGAGATGAACTCGAGCTGACCCCCCTTCCCCCCCCCCCCCGCGGTATTCAGCGTGTGACGCAACAATGGACAAGCAGCTGCTATTGGGTGTCTACTCTTTACAAATTTACATTTTTTTATTTTAACCTTTTGTTTCAAGGTCTTCAGCTTGTGACGTCACAATGCTTGTGTGAGATGGGTGCAGCACTTAAAAATCACTGATTGTTTTTTAAAGTAGTGTTTTTGGTGGGGGAAAGAGGGGTACTGGGAAAAGGGGAGGTCCCCCTTCCCCCCTCAACCCCTTCCTCCCCCCTCCTTCCCACCACCATCCCCCTCCATCCCCACCTCCCTCACCCCTCCCCCCCTAACTCCCTCCTTCCCTCCATCCCTCCCCCCTCCCTCCACCCTTCCATCCCTCTCCCCCTCCCCCCTCCTTCCACCCTTCCTCATCCCCTTCCGGTTACAAAGTAAAACCTACGGGGACGGGCCCAACGGGGAAAGAGGGGTACTGAGAATAGTGGAGGTCCCCCTCCCTCCCCCCTCCCTCCCCCCTTCCCCCTCCCCTCCCCCCTCCCCTCCCCTCCCTCCCCCTCCACCCCCCTCCACACCTCCCTCCTCCCTCCCTCCCCCCCACTCCCCTACCGGTTACAATGGAAACCCTACGAGGACGGGCCCAACGGGCACACTTGTGCTAGTATATTACTAAAACTCAGATCTTGTGTTGAATATGTTTGTATGTTGGGTTTGTATGTTGGGTTTGTGTAGTGATTTCGGCAAAACGGTAAACCGTCGCGCCACGGTTTTCGCACCGCTTTCATCACCAACCTCCCGACTGACCGGCCGTGATATTTTCATTTAATATTGTTTAAGTTACAGAGGTTTTAAAGCGATGCCCCCCCCTGATTTATCGAAGGTTTTACAGAAGGGGGCGCTTTGGTGCGGATTTAGTTTGTCTGCGATTTCGTCTGATTTCGGGAAAACGGTAAACCGTAGCGCCAAGATTTTTGCACCGCCTTAATCACACCGCTGGACGCTTGCCGAAAATGATATTTTTATTTAATTCGGTCGTATATTTGTAAAGTTACAGACATTTAAAAGTCAATACTTTTTTCTCTCATTTTTTCCGGCTGATTTCCGCAAAAACGGTGAACCGTAGAGCAACGGGTTTTGCACAGCCTTCATCACCGCGCTGAACGCTGCTGGAAAATGATTTTTTTTATTTGATTCGGACGCGTATTTGTTAAGTTACAGAGGTTTTAGTGAAATTTTTTAAAAACCAGCCGTTTTTTCAATTCCCTTCAGCGTGTGACGTCAAAAAACTCGCCCAACCCCCCTCCTACTGATTTATTGAAGGCTTTCAGCGTGGCGCTGTAGTGCGTCTGTGCGTAAGGGCTCACCTCTCCTCTCTCCCCTTGCTTCTCTCCTCTCTCCCACACTGATGCTAAGAGTGTGTCTGGGGGAGAGAAAATGGGGGGGGGACTGAGAATGGGGACTGGGGAGTGGGACAACAGGGGTCGTGCGGAGTGGACTTGGTGGTGGGGGAATGAGGGGTACTGGGAAAAGGGGAGGTCCCCCTCCCTCCCCTCTCCCCCCTCCCTCCCTCCGCCCAAGGAGAGGGTGTGGGGAGAGTAAGAGTGGGGCTGGGAGATGAGAAAATGGGGGGTGTGGGGATGGGCCCAACGGGCCCTCTTTGCTAGTCTATATACTATTAAAACTCAGATCTTGTGTAAATTTTTGGGAATGGCCTGAACCGTACGTAACATCGATTGCGGAAAAAAGGCGAACCGTAGCGCCACGGTTTTCGCACCGCCTCAATCGCCAATCTCGCGCTCGCTCGGCCGTGATATTTTCACTTAATTTGGTCGCGTATTTTTTAAGTTACAGAGGTTTTAAAGCGCTGCCCCCCCCCCCCTTTTCAGGGGGGCGCTGCGGTGCGGATTTAGTCTTCAGCGTGTGATGTCACAATGCCCCTGTGAGATGAGCTCGAGCTGACCCCCCTTCCCCCCCCCCCTTCAGCGTGTGATGTCACAATGGACAAGCAGCTATTGGGTGTCTGCTCTTTGCAAATTTACATTTTTTTATTTTTAACCTTTTTTTTCAACGTCTTCAGCTTGTGACGTCACAATGCTTGGGTGCGATGGGCTACTTTGTTGCGAAAAGCAACTGATTGTTTTTTAAAGTTGTGTTTTTTATTGCAAGTCACTTAACATACACAGATCAGCATGGGGCCCCTATGCTCGTGGACCACCGGGGCAAGTGTTGCGAAAAAAGAAAGGGGAGGTCCGCCTTACCCCCTCAACCCCTTCCTCCCCACTCCTTCCCACCTCCATCCCCACTCCCTCCCCCCCTCCTCCCCAACTCCCTCCCCATCCCTCCACACCTCCCTCACCCCTCGGGGACGTGCCCAACGGGGAAAGAGGGGTACTGGGAAAAGGGGAGGTCCCCTCCCTCCCCCCTTCCCCCTCCATCCCCCTCCCCTCCTCCCTCCCTCCCCTCCCTCCCCGCCTCCCGGTTACAATGGAAGCCCCACAAGGACGGGCCCAACGGGGAAAGAGGGGTACTGGGAAAAGGGGAGGTCCCCCTCCCTCCCCTCCCTCCACCTCCCCCCCTTCCTCCCCCCTTCCCCCCTTCCCCCTCCCCTCCCCCCTTTCCTTCCCCTCCTCCCTCCACACCTCCCTCCCTCCCCCCTCCCTCCCTGCCTCCCGGTTACAATGGAAACCTTACGAGGACGGGCCCAACGGGGAAAGAGGGGTACTGGGAAAAGGGGAGGTCCCCCTCCCTCCTCCCCTCTCCCTCCCCCCTTCTCCCTCCCCTCCCCCTCCCCTCCCCCTTCCTCCCCCGCCCCCCCACCCCCCTCTCTCCCCTCTCCCTCCCCACTCCCCTCCCCCCCTCCCTCCCCCTCCCCTCCTCCCTCCACACCTCCCTCCTCCCTCCCCCTTCCCTCCCTCCCCTCCTCCCGGTTACAATGGAAACCCTACGAGGACGGGCCCAACGGGGAAAGAGGGGTACTGGGAAAAGGGGAGGTCCCCCCTCTCCCTCCCCCACTCCCTCCCCCCTTCCCCCTACCCCCCCCCTACCCCCCTCTCCCTCCCCTTCCCCCTTCCCCTCCCCCCTCCCTCCCCCTCCCCCCCTCCCTCCCTCCCCCTTCCCTCGCCCCCACCCTCCCCCTTCCCCCCCCCCACTCCCCTCCCGGTTACAATGGAAACCCTACGAGGACGGGCCCAACGGGCCCTCTTTGCTAGTATACTATTAAAACTCAGTTCTTATGTATGAGTATATTTGTATGTTGGGTTTGGATAGTTATCAGTGATTTCGGCAAAACGGTAAACCGTCGCGCCACGGTTTTTGCACCGCCTTGATCACCAACCTCCCGGCTGACCGGCCGCGATATTTTCATTTAATTTGTTCGTATATTTTTTAAGTTACAGAGGTTGTAAAGCGCTGCCCCCCCTGATTTATCGAAGTTTTGACAGAAGGGGGGGCGCTGCGGTGCGGATTAATCTTCATTGTGATGTCACAATGCCCCTGTGAGATGGACTCGAGCTGACCCCCTCCCCCCCCCCCCGCGGTATTCAGCGTGTGACGTCACAATGGACAAGCAGCTGCTATTGGGTGTCTGCTCTTTACAGAGGTTTTAAATTTACATTTTTTTTTATGACCTTATTTTTCCAGGTAGTGAGAAGCACTAGGTGACCGCGAATGTAGCAAAAACAGCACTTAAACAGCACTTTAAACAGCACTTTAAACAGCACTGTTTTCAAGTAGTCTTTTTTATTGCAAGTCACTTAACATACACAGATCAGCATGGGGCCTCTACGCTCGCGGGCCACCGGGGCAAGTGTTGCGAAACAACACTTGGAGTGTGTCTGGGGAGAGAGAGAATGGGTGGGGTCTGAGAATGGGGACTGGGGAGGGGGACAACAGGGGTCGCTGCGGAGGGGGCTTGGTGGTGGGGGAAAGAGGGGTACTCGGAAAAGGGGAGGTCCCCCTTCACCCCTCAACCCCTTCCTCCCCCCTCCTTCCCACCTCCATCCCCACTCCCTCCCCCCTCCTCCCCCTCCCTCCCCAACTTCCTCCCCCCTCCCTCCCCACCTCCCTCAACCCTCCCCCCCTAACCCCCCCCTCCCTCCTTCCCTCCCTCCCCAATCCCTCCACCCTTCCATCCCTCTCCCCCTCCCCCCTCCTTCCACCCTCCCTCCCCCTCCCGATTACAATGGAAACCCTACGGGGACGGGCCCAACGGGGAAAGAGGGGTACCGGGAAAAGGGGAGGCCCACCTCCCTCCCCCTTCCACCCTCCCTCCCCCTCCCCCTCCCTCCCCTCTCCCTCCCCCTCCCCCCTTCCCCCTCCACTCCCCCCTCCCCTCCCCCCTCCCTCCCCTTCCCCTCCTCCCTCCACACCTCCCTCCTCCCTCCCCCTTCCCTCCCTCCCCTCCTCCCGTTTACAATGGAAACCCAACGAGGGCGGGCCCAACGAGGAAAGAGGGGTACTGGGAAAAGGGGAGGTCCCCCTCCCTCCCCCCTTCCCCCTCCCCTCCCCCCTCCCCCCTCCCCTCCCCTCTCCCTCCCCTTCCCCCCTCCCCTCCCTCACCCTCCCCCCTACCCCACTCCCTCCCCTCTCCCTCCCCCCTCTCCCACCTCTCCCCCTCCCCCCTCCCCTCCCCCCTCCCCTCCCCTCCCCTCCCCTCCCCCCCTCTCCCTCCCCTCCCCCTCCACACCTCCCTCCTTCCTCCCTCCCCCTTCACACCCCACTCCCCCACCCCGCGGTATTCAGCGTGTGACGTCACAATGGACAAGCAGCTGCTATTGGCTGTCTACTCTTTACAAATTTACATTTTTTTATTTTTAACCTTTTTTTTCAAGGTCTTCAGCTTGTGACGTCACAATGCTTGTGTGAGATGGGTGCTTCATTGTTGCGAAAAGCAACTGATTGTTTTTTAAAGTTGTGTTTTTTATTGCAAGTCACTTAACATACACAGATCAGCATGGGGCCCCTTTGCTCGTGGGCCACCGGGGCAAGTGTTACGAAAAAAGAAAGGGGAGGTCCCCCTTCCCCCCTCAACCCCTCCCTCCCCCCTTCCCCCCTCCCCTCCCCCTCCCTCCAACTCCCCCCTTCCCCCACCCCTTCCCCCTCCCCTCCCCCCCTCCATCCCCCTCCCCTCCTCCCTCCCTCCACCCTCCCTCCCCGCCTCCCAGTTACAATGGAAACCCAACGGGGAAAGAGGGGTACTGGGAAAAGGGGAGGTCCCACTCCCTCCCTCCCCCTCCCTCCACCTCCCCCCCTTCCCCCCTCCCCCCTTCCCCCCTCCCCCCTTCCCCCTCCCCTCCCCCCCTTCCCTCCCCTCCTCCCTCCACACCTCCCTCCTCCCTCCCTCCTCCCTCCCTCCCCGCCTCCCGGTTACAATGGAAACCCTACGAGGACGGGCCCAACGGGGAAAGAGGGGTACTGGGAAAACGGGTGGTCCCCCTCCCTACCCCCTTCCCCCCTCCCTCCACCTCCCCTACCCCCCTCCCCTCTCCCTCCCCCATCCCTTCCCCCCTCCCCCCTCCCCTCCCCCTCCCTACCTCCCCCTCCCCTCCCCCCATCACACCTCCCTCCTCCCTTCCCTCCCCCCCACTCCCCTCCCGGTTACAATAGCTCCGGCAGCGGCAGCGTGTTCGCCCGCCCCGGATCGCGGGGCATGGGGCGCGGACATTTCACCGTCCGGCGCGGCCTAGGCCGCGGGATATTTCTCTGCTGGGCGGGGGCTTCAATGTCGGGAGCCACGACCGCCCCGACGTGCAGCAACAGCGGCAGCAGCGTGTTCGCCCGCCCCGGATCGGACTTATCATCGGCGGAGCCGGCCGTCTTCGGAGGCTGCGGGAGCGGCTGCGACGCGACGCGCCTTGGGCTTGGCCCGCTGTGGACCGTCCGGTGCGGCCTGCAACCACAACAACCTGACTGCGGGCGAGGACAGCGGGAGAAGGGAAAGACATTGTGGCCTTCCATCACAGTGAGGAGAGAGAGGACTGGAGGAGACTCACTGTGATGGATGTTTCTTTGATGGATGTTTCTTTTTTTGTGTGTTTTTGGGGTTGGGTGGTTTGAGTGCCTGTTTGATGCTTTTATTGTTGGACTGTGTTTTGGGGGGTTTTGGGGTGTGTGATTTGAATGCCTATTTAATGCTTTTATTGTTGGACTGTGTTTTGGGGGGTTTTTGGGGTTGGGTAATTTTTGAGTGCCTGTTTAGTGCTTTTATTGTTGGACTGTGGGTGATTGAATTAACATTTTGTTCAAGATGGCCGCGCCGTTGTGTTTGGCTGCCTGCCACTGTATGTTTCTTTTTTTTCCTGGTCAGATGTGCAGCACTTTGGTCAACGTGGGTTGTTTTTAAATGTGCTATACAAATAAATTGACTTGACTTGACTTGACTTGACTTACGAGGACGGGCCCAATGGGGAAAGAGGGGTACTGGGAAAAGGGGAGGTCCCCCTCCCTCCCTCCCCCACCCTCCACCTCCCCCCCTTCCCCCCTACCCCCTTCCCCCCTCCCCTCCCCCTCCCCTTCCCCTCCTCCATCCACACCTCCCTCCTCCCTCCCTCCCCATTCCCTCCCTCCCCTCCTCCCGGTTACAATGGAAACCCTACGAGGACGGGCCCAATGGGGAAAGAGGGGTACTGGGAAAAGGGGAGGTCCCCCTCCCTCCCCCCTTCCACCTCCCCTCTCCCTCCCTCCCCCCTCCCTCCCCCTCTCCGCCTCCCTCCCCTCTCCCTCCCCTTCCCCCTCACCTCCCCCCTCCCTCCCCCTCCCCCCTCCCCCCTCCCTCCCCTCTCCCTCCCCCCTCCCCCTTCCTCCCCTCTCCCTCCCCCCTCCCCACCTTCTCCCTCCCCCTCCCCCCTCCCCCCTTCCCCATCCTCTCCCCTCCCCTCCCTCCCCCTCCGCCTCCCCCCCTCCACACCTCCCTCCTCCCTCCCTCCCCCCTCCCTACCCCTCCCCCCCTCCATCCCCTCCCCCCCTCCCTCCCCCTCCCCTCCTCCCTCCACACCTCCCTCCCTCCCCCTTCCCTCCCTCCCCTCCTCCCGGTTACAATGGAAACCCTACGAGGACGGGCCCAACGGGGAAAGGGGTGTGCTGGGGAAAGGGGGGGAGAGTAAGAGTGTATCTGGGGGAGAGAGAATGGGGGGGTCTGAGAATGGGGACTGGGGATGGGGACAACAGGGGTCGTGTGGAGGGGGCTTGGTGGTCTGGGAAAGAGGAGTACTGGGAAAAGGGGAGGTCCCCCTCCCTCCCCGCTCCCTCCCCGCTCCCTCCCTCCCCCCCTCCCTCCCCCTCCAATCCCCCCTCCCTCCCTCCCCCTTCCCCCTCCCTCCCCCTCCACACCTCCCTCCCCCTCCACACCTCCCTTCCCCTCCACACCTCCCTCCCTCACACCCCCTCCCTCCCCCCTCCCTCCCCCCTCTACTCCCCCTCCCTCCCCCCTCCCCCCTCCCTCCCCTCCCCCTCCCTCCCCCCTCCCACCCTCACACCCCCCACTCCTCCCCCCTCCCTCCCCCCTCCCTCCCTCCCCCCCTCTACCCCCTTCCTCTCCCCCCTCCTCTCCCCCCCTCCTCTCCCCCCTCCTCTCACTCCCCTCCTCTCCCCCTCTCATCTCCCCCCTCTCATCTCCCCCCTCTCCTCTCCCCCTCTCCTCTCCCCCCTCTCCTCTCCCCCCTCTCCTCTCCCCCCTCTCCTCTCCCCCCCTCCCCTCTTCCCCCCTCTCCTCTCCCCCTCCCTTCCCCCTCCCCTCCCTTCCCCCCTCCCTTACACCCTCCCTTACACCCTCCCTCCCCCCTCTCCTCCCCTCTCCCCCTCCCTCCCTCCCCACTCTCCTCCCTCCCTCATCCCTCCCTCCCTCCCGTCCCCGCAGCCCTGACCGCCGGGAGGTGTAGTCGCCGTCGCCTCTCCCGCTGTTTGATTTCATTTATAACAAAGACATTTATTTAAAATGAGGAATGTGATTTTCATTAAGTTTGATTTTATTTATTTAAAAAAAGCTG
>NC_135992.1:1323088-1563088 GCF_053455715.1 Rhinoraja longicauda
TCCATTCCCGTGCCGAGGGGTCGGTAGTGGTATGGCCCGACCCTTGGGAGCCGCCACAGGACCCTCCCCCCAGAACCGGAGGCACGAAACGCACTGGTGGCCGCACAACCCACGTACGAAAATCGGCCGACAGAGGGGCCGGCAGAGGCACAGTTGGAGGGACAGGTGGTGGGACCCGCAAAGGGGGGCGACCTCGTGGCCGAGGCTGGGCAACCTGTTGGTTGATGTCCAAGTGGGCCGGCTTCAAGGGGTCAATTGACACGGCCTCCGGCCGGCCCCCCATGTCCAACACAAAGGTTGTCTGTCCGTGCTCCAGCACCCGGTACGGGCCCTCGTACGGCCTCTGGAGTGGCGTCCGGTGGGCGTCACAGCGCAGGAACATATAGGCGTAGTCCCGGAGGGCCGATGGCACGTACGGGCGGAATGTACCATGGCGGCACGTCGGCACAGGTGCGAGCTTGCCAACTCGCTCTCGGGTGGAAGAGGGCGGTCCCTCCCGCCCCGGCAACGAGGGCACGAACTCCCCGGGCACTGTGAGCGGCGACCCGTACACGAGCTCCGCTGAAGATGAGGCCAGGTCCTCCTTAAGCGCAGTCCGGATGCCCAGCAAGACCCATGGTAGTGTGTCCATCCAGTCCGGGCCGGAGAGTCGCGCCTTCAGCTGCCGATGGAACCTCTGCAACAGGCCGCTTGCCTGCGGGTGATAGGCCGTGGTGTGGTGCAGCCGCACGCCCAACAGGTGAGCCATGGCCGCCCACAGCTCAGAGGTGAACTGTGGCCTCCGGTCCGACGAGATGACCACCGGCACCCCCATTCTGGTCAGTCCGTAAGTTTGGAGCAGCAGCTCCTCAAGGGCTTTATACTTATCGCGGGCCCGGGGTCCTCGAGGAACTCTGTAACCTCTTCGGCCGTGTCCTGGTGAAGGGCTCCCACCAGGTGGAAAAAACGGGTGTCATCTGTCGTGATGCCCCGCAGCTGGAACTGAGCCTCCGCTTGGTGAAACCAAAAGCGAGGCCGGGTGGTCCAGAATGTCAGGAGTTTTTTAAAAAGTTTTTTAAAACATTTTATTTAAATTTTAACAAAGCACATACATGTTACAACTCAATGATACCTACATTATAAATTCAATTATACATGTATTGTTCTGTATTATCTCCCCACCCACAACCCCCCTCCTCACCACCCCCCAGTTAGAAAAAAGAGGAAAGAGAGGAAGAAGAAAGAAAGAAAGAGAGAAAGAAGGAAACCTGGAGTCAAGAACGAAACACTTCCGGCTAATTTCTTATTAATTTCTTATTAAGGGTATCAAAACAATCCTGAATTTATATATTTCCAATTCTTAATCCTAGTTTTAAAATGAATGGGTTCCAAACTTTCAAAAAGAAATCATATCTATTTCTCAGATTATAAGTAGCTTGTAGTGGCCTGGCGGAGGCCAGAGAAAAGGCAGGACGCCAGGCAGGTTTAGTTAACGGTCTTTATTAGGCTGTGAGCTCCTGCTCACAGCGTAGTCCACCTAGGGATGAACCACACCTCCCAATGGGCTGACCTTTAACCCCTTACGCCTGTCCGTCAAGTGACGAGGGGGCTGACCCAAGGAGTGGCCTGATCCCCAGGGACCGCCACAAGCTTTTTCTAATGAGATACAACTACACATTTCTGCGTACCATCTTTCAATTCTTATTTCATTGTGATCTTTCCAAGTGACCGCTACACATTTTTTTGCTATTGCTATTGCTATTTTGAGAAATCTTTCCTGATATTTATCTAAAATTAACCTTGGTAATATTCCTTTAATATCTCCCAATAAAAACAACCTTGAATCCAATGGTATGGTTTCATTCATCAATTGTTCCAAAACATTTTTTAGGTCTTTCCAAAAAGGAGTTACCTTCGGACATGCCCATGTGGAGTGTTAAAAAGTACCCACATCTTGGTTGCATCTAAAACAAATTTCAGATAAATTTGGTTTAAAATTGTTTAATTTTTTTGTAGTTAAATATAATTGATGTAAAAAATTATATTGTACTGTGAGATGCAAATGTGAGTTCTCACAATCACGATGCTCGAGACAAATCTAGAGAAACAAGTATATTTTATTTGCAAGTCTGCAGAGTTGGGTGCCTCCCCTTTCGAGACACACCGAGGTCGGGAAAATCCCTTCTTTTTATTCACATCAATTTACAATTGTTACATCTTTAATTCCTCCCCTATGGGCTCCTTCCAATCGGAGCACTGAGGTGCACAATCTACCGGCACCACCCCTGTTGCCTCCCACATCATACATCGCATGTGCATTTAAATGAGACATTTGTCATGCTGGGCGTTTTTGTAATCATTTATCTTATTATATATAACAGTATAACAGTATAACAGAACTTTATTGTCATTCGGTATAAATACCGAACGAAATTTCAGCAGTCACAAGACACAGCAAAAAAGAAAAGAACACAGGACACACGACCCCAACACAAACATCCATCACAGTGACTCCAAACACCCCCTCACTGCGATGGAAGGCAACAAAACTTCCACTCTCTTCCACTCTCTTCCCCCCGCGCCCACGGACAGGCAGCTCGACCTCTACCGAGGCGACCGACACGCACAGCCCCCGCAAGGGGATGGAAGGCCCCGCGGCCGACCCGCACCGGGCACCGAAACGTCCCGCGGCCGAGCCGCGCCGGGGATGTTAAGTCCCGCAGCCGAGCCGCGCCGGGCGATGGAAGGCCCCGCGGCCGAGCCGCACCGGGCGCTGCCAAGTCCCGCGGCCGAGCCGCGCCGGCGATGTTAAGTCCAGCGGCCGAGCCGCGCCGGGCGATGGAAGGCCCCGCGGCCGCTGCTAAGTCCCGCGGCCGAGCCGCACCGGGCACTGAAACGTCCCGCGGCCGAGCCGCGCCGGCGATGTTAAGCCCCGCAGCCGAGCCGCGCCGGGCGATGAAAGGCCCCGCGGCCGCGCCGGGCGCTGAACCGTTCCGCGGCCGAGCCGCACCGGGCGATGGAAGGCCCCGCGGCCGAGCCGCACCGAGCGCTGAACCGTCCCGCAGCCGTACCGGGCGATGGAAGCCCCCGCGGCCGAGCCGCGCCGGGCACTGTTAGGTCCCGCGGCCGAGCTGTGCCGGCGATGTTAAGTCCAGCGGCCGAGCCACGCCGGGCGATGGAAGGCCCCGCGGGCGATGGAAGGACCCGCGGCCGAGCTGCGCCCCGGGGAAGAGACCTAATAAAAGAAGGCTCCCCCACCCCACCCCCACCCCCCACACATACAGAGCCAAAAACAGAAACAAAAAGCATCCCAACACCGACACAAACAAAAAAAAAAGGAAAAAAAGACAAACAGACTGCCAGAGAGCCGCAACCGTTAGGCGCAGTACAGAGTAGTTCATGCCCTTTCCCCTAGTTCTGTGGTTATCTTCTAACACTTATCCTTGCAATGTTACCATTTGTTCTTGCGATTCTTATCTAGCCGAGCACGGTCGGGTCAGCTATTTCTCAGGGTCCTTAGTCTAAATCAATTATCCCTTTTTACCTCTCTCTCACAATCCACCCTTTTCCTTATGCCACGCTACTTTGATTTATACTATTTCCTCCTTTTCTAGTGCTAGCAGCAGAGTCTTCGCCTCTCTATATTCCTCCTGCTGGTCATACTGTATTCTACAGGCCATCATGGCGATGTCGTTCTTTGTCAGGGCTGTCTCTATCAATCGCTGAGACAACCTCCGTATGCAGGGAATGATACAACATCCGAATAGACACAGCAACCCCATCATAACTACCACTGATGTTAGGGCTGATGTAAAGATGTGCTTCCATTTCCCAAACCAGGAGTCTAGAAACCCGGTCCAGGAGGTGTCTACTCCAGAGTTCTCGGCCAATTCGATAGACAGGGAGGTGAGACTTGCTAGGGCCCTTGACACTGACCCATCAGGAGCAGTGTTGTTGGGGATGTAGGTGCAACATTGTTCCCCAAACATTACACACACCCCCCCTTTCTCAGCCAGTAGCATGTCCAAGGCCATGCGATTTTGCCAGGCCATTAGGCTGGTAGCTGTCAGTTGTTCCGCTAATCCTTCAAACGCATCTCGAGTGTAATTTATAAAGCGTTGGTTTTTTTTTGTTTAAAAAAAAAAATATATTTTTTTTTTTATTTTTACATAACTTTTTAGAAAACAAGCCCTCCCACCCTTCCCCCCACCCCCCCCCCCCCCTTATACTAACCCCAAATAAGAAAAAAAGAAGAAAATAAAAAAAAGATTAAAGATTGCCTGGAATCGGTGGAATTCCAAACAGAATAAACTGTATATATATGTACATCTCTCCCAAAAGAACCATTGAGAATATGAACAATTCTTCTATATATATAGGCCCATCTTTTGTAGATACGGACACCAGATATTTAAAAAAGTATCATATTTGTTCCTTAAATTATAAGTAATTTTTTCAAGTGGGATACAGTTAGAAATTTCATTATTCCAAAGGTCCATACTTAAATAGGAATCTGATTTCCAAGTAACTGCGATAGTTTTTTTGGCTACTGCTAATGCAATTTTTATAAATTCTTTCTGATATTTATTCATTTTAAGTTGTGGTCTTATTCCTTCAACATCACCCAATAACAAAAATCTTGGGTTATATGGAAGTTGTATTCCGATAATCTGTTCTAGAAAACTTCTTAAGTTTGTCCAAAAAGGTTGTATTTTTGAACAGGACCAAGTAGAATGAAAAAAAGTACCAATTTCTTGATTGCACCGAAAACATTGGTCAGATAAACTTGAATTTATTCTCTTTAATTTTTGTGGTGTGATATATAATTGATGCAGAAAGTTATATTGTACTAGTTAAACCGAACATTTATTGTATTTTTCGTACTGTCAAGGCATAGTTTTGACCAATTTGTTCCATCAATATTAATATTCAAATCCGTTTCCCATTTTCGCCTTGATATATGAATTCCTTGTTTAGGGGCCTTTTTTTGAATTAGATTATATATAATGGAAGTAAATTTTTTAATTTGTCCTTTTTGAATTAGGTTTTCAATTTCCTTAGATTTCGGCAATAACATTGTTTGACCCAATTTATCTTTTAAATAAGCTCTTAATTGAAAGTAACAGAAAAGAGAATTATTTGATATATGATATTTATTTTTCAATTGTTCAAATGACATCAATATACCTTTTTCAAAGCAATCACCTATATATCTAATCCCTTTTTGATGCCACCTATATAGAAGCTGGTTATCCATTGTAAAAGGTATCAATCTATTTTGAATCAAAGTAGTCTTTCCTACTAAATATTTTTTTGTTTCATCCTCAAAATTTACCTTATTCCATAATCCGATCAAGTATTTTAATAATGGAGATTCTTTCAGTCCCCGAATCAATTTAGGTTCCCATTTATATATAAAGTCTTCTGGTATATTTTCTCCTATTTTGTCTAGTTCTATTCTTGTCCATGCCGGGTTTTTTTCTTCAAAAAGAGATGCAATAAATGTAAGTTGGTTTGCTTTATAATAATTCTTAAAGTTCGGAAGTTGTAATCCTCCTGAATCAAACTTCCATGTCAATTTTTCCAACGATATTCTTGACATCTTACCTTTCCAGAGAAATTTCCGAACATATTTATTTAACTCTTGAAAAAACTTCTGTGGTACTTGTATTGGTAATGTTTGGAATAAATATTGTAACTTCGGAAATATATTCATTTTAACGGCATTAACTCTTCCTATTAATGTTATTGGTAATGTCATCCATTTATCAAGGTCTTCTTTTATTTTTCTTAGTAATAATAAATAATTTAATTTATATAAGTTCTTCATATCATTATCAATTCTTATACCTAAATACTTTATACCAATTAATGGCCATCTAAATTGGGTTAGTAATCGACATTGAGTGAGTAATCTCCTTTAGTAAGGGGTAGAATTTCACTTTTATCCCAATTTATTTTATAACCTGATATTTTTCCATATTCTTCTAATCTAAAAGATAGTTTGCGCAACAAATCTAATGGTTTTGTTAAGTATATCAAAACATCATCTGCAAATAAGTTAATCTTAAATTCTTCCTGATTGACTTTAAAACCCTTAATATCTGGGTCACTTCTAATTAGTTCAGCTAACGGTTCTATCGCCAGGACAAATAAAGCAGGTGATAATGGGCATCCTTGTCTAGTTGACCTTTATAATTGAAACGGTGTTGAAATTTGGCCATTTGTCACTACTTTAGCTTTGGGATTCACATTTAGAGTTTTAATCCAGTTTATAAAAGTTGTTCCTAACCCATATTTTTCCAATACTTTATATAAAAAATCCCACTCTAACCTATCAAATGCTTTTTCTGCATCCAGAGCTACTGCTACACTTATTTCATTCCTCTTTTGTGCCAAATGCATTATACTAAGTAACCTGGTTACGTTATCTGCAGAATGTCTATTTTTAATAAATCCAGTTTGATCCATATGTACTAATTTTGGTAAATACTTAGACAATCTATTAGATAAAATTTTTGCTACTATTTTATAATCTGTATTCAGCAAAGATATAGGTCTATATGATTTATTCACAAAATGCTGGAGTAACTCAGCAGGTCAGGCAGCATCTCGGGAGAGAAGGAATGGGTGACGTTTCGGGTCGAGACCCTTCTTCAGACTGATGTCGGGGGTGGGACAAAGGAAGGATATAGGTGGAGACAGGAAGATAGAGGCGGATCTGGGAAGGAGGAGGGGAAGGGAGGGACAGAGGAGCTATGTGAGCATGTGATAAGGCGCTATATAAAATAAATATATTATTATTATTATTATTATCTGAAGTTGGAGAAGTCGACGTTCATACCACCGGGCTGCAAACTGCCCAGGCGAAATATGAGGTGCTGCTCCTCCAATTTCCGGCGGGCCTCACTATGGCACTGGAGGAGGCCCATGACAGAGAGGTCAGACTGGGAATGGGAGGGGGAGTTGAAGTGCTGGGCCACCGGGAGATCAGTTGCGTTAATGCGGACCGAGCGCAGGTGTTCAGCGAAGCGATCGCCGAGCCTGCGCTTGGTTTCGCCGATATAAATAAGTTGACATCTAGAGCAGCGGATGCAATAGATGAGGTTGGAGGAGGTGCAGGTGAACCTCTGTCTCACCTGGAAAGACTGTTTGGGTCCTTTGATGGAGTTGAGGGTGGAGGTAAAGGGACAGGTGTTGCATCTCGTGCGGTTGCAAGGGAAAGTGCCCGGGGTTGGGGTGGTTTGGGTAGGAAGGAACGAGTGGACCAGGGAGTTACGGAGGGAACGGTCTCTGCGGAACGCAGAGAGGGGAGGGGATGGGAAGATATGGCCAGTGGTGGGGTCCCGTTGTAGGTGATGGAAATGTTGGTGGATGATATGTTGGATCCGCTGGCTGGTGGGGTGGAAGGTGAGAACGGGGGGGATCCTGTCTTTGTTGCGAGTGGGGAGAGGGGGAGCAAGAGCGGAGCTGCGGGATGTAGAAGAGACCCTAGTGAGAGCCTCATCTATAATGGAGGAGGGGAAGCCCCGTTTTCTGAAGAACGAGGACATCTCGGAAGCCCTAGTCTGAAACACCTCATCCCGGGCGCAGATGCGGCGTAGACGGAGGAATTGGGAGTATGGGATAGACTTTTTGCAGGGGACCGGGTGGGAAGAAGTGTAGTCCAGATAGCTGTGCGAGTCAGTGGGCTTGTAGTAAATGTCCGTCACTAGTCTGTCTCCTGTGATGGAGATGGTGAGGTCCAGAAACGGGAGGGAGATGTCAGAGATAGTCCAGGTATATTTAAGGGCAGGATGGAAATTGGAGGTGAAGTGTATGAAGTCAGTGAGTTCTGCATGGGTGCAAGAGGTAGCACCAATGCAGTCGTCGATGTAGCGGAGGTAGAGTTCGGGGATGGGGCCAGTGTACGTCTGGAACAGGGATTGTTCGACGTACCCGACAAAGAGGCAGGCGTAGCTAGGGCCCATGCGAGTGCCCATAGCTACGCCTCTGGTTTGGAGGAAGTGGGAGGAGTCAAAGGAGAAGTTGTTGAGGGTAAGAACCAGCTCTGCTAGGCGGAGGAGAGTGTTGGTCGATGGGAATTGGCTGGTTCTACGGTCGAGGAAGAAACGGAGGGCTTCGAGACCATCCTTGTGGGGGATGGAGGTGTAGAGTGACTGGACATCCATGGTGAAAATGAGGGAGTGGGGGCCTGGGAACCGGAAGTTATCCAGGAGATGGAGAGCGTGTGAGGTGTCTTGGACGTAGGTGGGGGAGGGATTTAACCAGGGGGGATAGGATGGAGTCGAGGTAGGTAGAGATAAGTTCGGTAGGGCATGAGCAGGCAGAGACAATGGGTCTGCCGGGACAGTTGTGTTTGTGGATTTTGGGTAGGAGGTAGAATCGGGCCGTGTGGGGCTGGGGAACTATGAGATTGGAGGCACTGAGGGGTAGATCGCCGGAGGTGATGAGGTCGGTGATGGTGCTGCTGATAAAGGTCTGGTGTTTATCGGTGGGGTCATGGTCCAGGGATAGGTAAGAAGAGGTGTCTGATAGTTGTCGTCTGGCCTCGGTGCGGTAGAGGTCAGCACGCCAGACTACCACAGCCCCTCCCTTGTCAGTGGGTTTAATTATTAAGTCCGGGTTGTTGCGGAGTGAGTGGAGGGCTGCACGTTCAGGAGGGGAGAGGTTGGAGTTAGTCAGGGGAGTGGAAAATTTGAGGCGGCTGATGTCACGCCGGCAGTTTGAGATAAAAAGTTCTAGTGAGGGTAGTAGGCCACACTGGGGGGTAAAAGTGGAGGGGGTCCATTGGAGACGGGAGAAGGGGTCATCAGTGGGGGGTCGGGACTCCTTCCCGTGGTAAAAGGCTCGGAGGCGGAGGCGGCGGAAGAAGAGCTCCACGTCATGGCGGACGCGGAACTCGTTGATGTGGGGGCGGAGGGGAACAAAGGTAAGACCTCTGCTGAGGACCGACCGTTTGGTGTCTGAAAGGGGGAGGTCAGGGGGGATGGTGAACACCCGGCAGTGGTGGGGGTTGGGGTCGGATGGAGGCAGGGGGGCAGGTGGAGGGGATGTATGGTGGGGGGGTGGTGGGTTAGCCGGGCAGAGGGGGGCATGAGGAGCGATGTGGGGAGTACTGGGGGTCAACTGGCTGGAAGGGGTATTACTGTTATTTTGGTATTACTGTTAAAATCGCTGTCGTAAAAGACTGGGAGGTTATGTGTTCTTTCCGCCTGCTGTATTACCTCCATAAAAGGAGGAATTAATAATTCTTTAAATTTTTTATAAAATTCTGGTGGGAACCCATCTTCTCCTGGGGATTTATTACTCTGTAGTGATATTAAAACTTCTTTGACCTCTTTTAATGAAAAAGGTATATCTAATCCCATCTGTTCTTCTAAATTTAATTTAGGAAGGTTTATTTGTGCTAAAAAAAAATCTATCTCATTAGTATCTTTTTGTTATTCTGACTGGTATAGTTCAGAATAATTTTTTTTAAAGGTTTCATTAATTTCTAAAGGTTTATAAGTAATTTTATTTGTATTTATTCTAATGGCGTTAATCGTTCTCAAAGACTGTTCGGCTTTCAACTGCCAGGCAAGGACCTTATGTGATCTCTCTCCTAACCCATAGTACCTCTGTTTAGTTCTCATAATTGCTTTTTCTGTTCGGTATGTCTGTAATGTATTATATTGTAACTTCTTATTGATAAGTTGTCTTCGTTTCTCTTCCGTTACATACCTTTGAGATTCTTTTTCTAATTTTGTAATTTCTTTCTCCAATTGCTCTACTTCGGCCATATATTCTTTCTTAATTTTGGAAGTATAACTTATTATCTGTCCTCTCAAATATGCTTTCATTGCATCCCATATAACAAATTTATCATCAACTGAGTTGGAATTTGTATCTAAAAAAAATTGAATATGTCTTCTCATAAACTCACAAAAATCTTCTCGATTTAATAATGTTGAATTAAATCTCCATCTATAAGTCATTTCCTCTTTATCCATCATTACCATTGACATTGTTAAAGGGGAGTGATCTGATAATATTCTTGCTTTATATTCAACATTTTTCACTCTGTCCTGTATGTTTGTTGATAATAAAAAGAGATCAATCCTCGAATAAGTTTTATGTCTATATGAGTAAAAAGAATAATCTCTTTCTCTTGGGTTAAGTCTTCTCCATATATCGGTTAGATTTAAATCTTTCATCAATGACAAAGTTAATTTTGCTATTTTCGTTTTTGTAACTGTCCTAACTGATCTATCTAAAACTGGGTCTAAACAAAAATTAAAGTCTCCACCTATTAGTATTTTATCGTGGGCATCGGCCAGATTCAAAAAAGTTTCTTGTATAAATTTTATATCATTTTCATTTGGTGCATAAATATTCATCAAGGTCCATAATTCCGAAAAGAGTTGGCAATGTATAATCACATATCTTCCCGCAGGATCAATAATTGTATTTTGTATTTTGATTGGTAATGTTTTATTGATCAAAATTGCAACTCTCCTTGCTTTTGAATTAAATGAAGCTGCAGTAATTGTTCCCACCCAGTCTCTTTTTAATTTCTGATGTTCTATCTCTGTTAAATGAGTTTCCGCAAGAAAGCTATATCTATCTTCAGAAGGCTGCGTGTTCAGATCACGTCGGGGTCACCAATGTAGTGAGTCCAAAACGAGCGTTATTGTTCAAAGGTCTTTATTCGTAGGTAACCGTAACAAACTGCAACGGCTTACTTTGGACACACACTACTTAACTAGCCAATACAATAGTAAGATTAAATGAGAACTTACCAGTTCGAAGTTTGATCTGTATTTTATGAGGAGTTACGATGAGGGATTACGTGAAGACCCCGTCCAGCACGTGTGCGCGACATTCTTCAAAGCAGCGGTGTGGATTCACAGAAAAACACAACGATTGAAATAAATATAGTAAAGAAAAATATAAGAACTTAATTACCAGTTGATCTGTATAATAGAGGGTGGGAGCGGAGGGCACGTAATCCCTCATCGTAACTCCTCATAAAATACAGATCAAACTTCGAACTGGTAAGTTCTCATTTAATCTTACTATTTTATTTCGGAGTCACGTGAGTGACTACGTGAAGACTTCAAAGCTCTGTGATTCCGAACCGTGTACCAGCTCATGCTTCACTCACTGTCTGAAGACCTTAGAGGGAGGAAGTATGTTATCGCAATCAAGAACCTGTTTGTGAACAAAAAAAGGTTTATTAATGACAACAAAAAACAGAGAGCTCCCCAGGGCTTAAATTAAATATTATCTGCAGACTCTAAAATTCTGTCTGCAAATGTAGCAGGTTGCGCCAGCGGCTTATTATAAAACCTTTGGAAAGTTCTTTCCGAGGACCATCCTGCTCTGGCCAGAATATGGTCCATAGGCACCTCCATTCGACTAGCCGCCGACGTAGATGCAGCCCTGGTGGAGTGAGATTTGTAAACATTAGTATTGACTCCCGCGGACTTAAGCACCTGCTTGAGCCACCTTGAGATGGTTTGGCTCGTCACCTGACCATGAGGCTTCTTGTGGCTTATCCATAAGGCTTTTTCTCTCCCTCTTAAGTTGTATGTTGTGTCTATGTAATTGGCGAGATGGGTCTTGGCACACAGCCGTGGGTCAGATGAATATGCCCAGAACTCCATGACTGGGGGCGTGGTACCTGGTCTAGTTTGTTTGACCAGTCCCTGAATATGGAATGTGAAACAGTCCAATGACTCTGTCATGCTGTCCAGCCTCAGAAGGTGGAGGGACTGTACCCTTTGAGCTGACACTAGTGCCATGAGCATGACTGATTTCAGTGTAAGTTGTTCCAGCGTGAGTGCCCTGGGCGGTGGCCATCCCCTAAGGTACGTCAGCACAATGCTGACATCCCAGATCTGAGTGTACCTTGGTCTGGGGGAGTTAGTATTAAAAATGCCCTTCATGATTTTGATTACTAGTGGATGGGACCCCAAAGCCAGTTGTCCTGCTGCTGGAACCAAATAAGCTGACAACGCACTCCTGGCTGTATTTATGGCGCTGTAGCTGAGTCCTTCCCGATGTAATCCAACCAGGAACTCCACAACACTGGTGGGTGTCGCTGTAGTGTAGGTAGTTCCTGTTTTGGAGCAATACCGTTCCCATTTCCTTATGTTGGTCAGGTATTGTCTCCTGGTGGACTCCCGGTGGGATGCGGTCATCATGTTGATGGCGTCCTCAGACAGTCCCAGGCCCAGTAGAGGTCTTTTTAGAATCTGCAAGCCAGGAGATTGACTCTGTCATGGCACGGGTGACTAATGCCTGACACTGGGTGGATTAATAATTCCGGACTGCTGGGGAATTCCAACGGTGTTTCGACAGCCATGTCGAGGGCCACTGGGAACCATGGCTGCGTAGGCCAGTCGGGTGTTATCAAGATTCCTGAAGCGGAATCCAATTGAATCTTGCGTAATACCCGACTGATGAGGCAGAAGGGAGGAAAAGCATAAAAGAACATTTTCCCCCAATACAGCGTGAATGCATCAACTGCTGCTGCCTCAGGGTCTGGTTCCCAAGCGACATACGTTGGTACCTGGTGATTCAGCCTGGATGCAAATAGATCGATATCTGGTGTGCCATATTGCTTTGTAATTTCGGCAAATACTTTGGGATTTAACATCCATTCGATGTTATCGTTAAATTTGCGTGACCTGGTGTCTGCCACTGTATTTTGCTTACCTGGTAGGTAAGTTGCTGATAACCAAGTATGTCTTTCGACACACCATTGCCAGATTAGGTTGACCAATTTGTCACACGATATTGACTTTACACCACCCATGTGGTTGATATAAGCCACCACCGTGGTATTATCTAATTGCAACCGGACATGTGCATGATGCGTATTAGATGAATATGCTTTTAAACCATAAAACGCACCCAACATTTCTAAATAGTTGATACCCCGTGTCTGTAGGCAAGATGATTCAGAATTAGTCCATCTGCCCCCTGTGCTGGATTGCATGTTAGTTGCTCCCCAGCCCAAAGCACTGGCATCCGTTTGAATGGTTAATACTGGGTTGGTGATTATTATGGGACTGGAACTGAGCCTAATGTTCCTTGTCCACCATTGTAACTCTGGAATGGATTCAGCAGTTAAATACATAGCTCGGTCAAAGTGACCTGAGTTTTGCTTTAGTGCGTGCACTTTTGCTCTTTGTAAATTTTGGTAGTGCAAAGGCCCAAATTGTACAGCTGGAAAAGCTGCTACCATTTTACCAATAACTCTAGCTACCTGCCGTATAGTTGGCTGACGTTTATGCATTAGTTCGTGGCATGATAGTGCCAATTCTGATGCTTTCCCCTTCGGCAGAGTTACAAACATGCGAACAGTATCAATCGTAAATCCAAGATAGTCCATGGTAGTGGACGGTGTAAAATTGGATTTATCTGGATGTATGACAAACCCCAAAGTTTCAAACAAACGTTTGGTGGCTGCTACTGCCAAAATAGCTGTCTCCAAGGTTTTCCCTACTATTAAAATGTCGTCTAAGTACGCCATGACTATATGCTTTTGTTTCCTCAATAATGCCAAGGCGGGTTTTAAGATTTTAGTGAACAACCTTGGAGCGGAGGTTAGTCCATTTGGTAAGGCTTTAAATTGCCATAGCTGTTTCATCCAGATAAACTTTAAGTATTTACGATGCTCCTTGTGTATGGGTACTGAGTAGTAGGCATCTTTTAAATCAATGCCTGCTAGAAAGTACCCTCTAGAAATCAAAAGTATGGCGGTTTGAAAAGTTTCCATCTTAAAATGTGTATACTTTTTATTTTTTTTATTTTATTTTTTTTTATTTTATTTTTGTTAGAAGTAAGTACAATAGTGTGGTACTTGAGTACCTAATACATAAATACATATTTCCATTCTTGTACAACTTCATACTTTTGATTTAATAATAAAAGAACAGTGAGAGAAGAAAGAAATAAGAAATAAAGAGTGTCGGAATAGATAGTCAAGCGAGTAGAAACAGAAAGCAAAAGAAATAAAGGATAGAGATGAAAAGTTAAAAGATTGAAAGAAAAGAAGACAGTAAAGAAAAGAAAGATTAGGGGAGATCTACCTATCTCGTATTTTTGCCCATCCGTCACCCGGTTCTAAACCGTTTAATTTCTAAGGTTATGTTATGTTGCACCATATGCTTGCAAAAAATTGATAAAAGGAGACCAAATCTTTAAGAATTGGTCTACTTTGCCTAATAGGAGGAATCTCATTTCTTCAAAATGTAACGTTTCAGACATGCTTGAAATCCACATTTTGAATGTTGGCGTAGGTGCGTTTTTCCAAAATTTGAGTATTAGTTTTTTTGCTGTTATTAGACCGTAATTAAGAAAAGCTTCTTGGAATATAGTTAGTTTACTTCCCTCTTCCATTGATCCAAAGATAATCAATTCTGTACTGGGGTTCAATTTTGTGTTAAATAGTTTTGTAAAAATTCCAAAAATTTCATTCCAAAATTTATACAGTTTTGTACAATAGACAAAGGAATGTGCTATAGTGGCTTTTTGAGTTAGACATTTGTCGCAGATGGGGGAAACATTTGAAAATATTTTATTCAGTCTAGTTTTCGAATAATATAATCTATGTAAAATTTTAAATTGAACTAGGTTGTGTCTTACATTCATTGAACATTTATTTACATATAATAAATTTTTATCCCATCTATCGTTCGGAATTTTTATCAATAACTCTTGTTCCCAGTCCCTTCTAATTGCCTCTGTCGTTGGTGTTTCTATATTTAGAATTATATTATATAAGTAAGATATTAAATTGCTTGATTCTGCCTTTCTATTCATTCCTTCCTCCAATAAGTCTGGGGTTGAGGTTTGATATCCTTGTATGTATTTTTTCAAATAATCTTGAATTTGAAGGTATTTGAAATATTGATTACTTTTCAAATTATATTTTAGTTGTAATTGTTGGAATGGTAAAAAAATTCCCATTTCATACATATCTCCCATCGTTTTGATTCCTATTCTTTCCCAATGGATAAACGTTGTATCAATAATAGATGGTTTGAATGAAGGATTATTAGCTATTGGAGAAAGAAACGATAATTTTCTTAATTTTAAAGTTAGTTTTATTTGTTTCCAAATTCGTATTATACTATGAATAATTGGATTCTTCTTATATATTATATTGTTCAGTTTTATCGGGGAAAGAAGGATCGCTCCTATATTGTAAGGGGAACAATCCTCTTTCTCCATTCTTATCCAATCTACCTGTTGGGCAGAACTGTCCAACCAGTAGATTATATTTTTAATATTCACTGCCCAATAATAATACAATAAGTTAGGGAGTGTCAGTCCCCCTGATTCTTTAGATTTACACAAGTGTTTTTTTTTAATTCTGTGTGATTTATAATCCCATATAAAATTTATAATATCAGAATCCAATTTTTTAAAGAATTTTTTAGGTAAGTATATTGGTATTGATTGAAATAGGTACAATATTTGTGGTAAGAAGATCATTTTTATCGCGTTTATTCTGCCTATTAGAGACATTGGCAGTGTTTTCCAAAATTTAATCAACCCATTTAATTTAGTTAATAAAGGCATATAATTTGCGTTAAGTAATGATTTATAGTTCCTAGTAATTTGGATGCCCAAATACTTAAATTTTTCTGTTGTAATTCTAAAAGGAAATTTCAGCAAATGTGTCGACTCTTGAGGTTTTATCGTCATAATTTCGCTTTTGTTCCAGTTTATTCTATATCCTGAAAAAGAACCAAATTCCTCTATTAAATTTAGTATATTTGGTATGCTAATTTGCGAATTTGTAATATATAATAATATGTCGTCTGCATATAATGAAATTTTATTATTTGAGTGTTTGGTATTATATCCATAAATATTCGGATGACTTCTTATACTTTCAGCTAAAGGCTCTATCACTAGTGCAAATAGCAGGGGCGATAACATGCACCCCTGCCTATTGCCCCTTGCTAATTGGAATTTCGGGGATAATATATTATTAGTCAGTATTCTAGCCGTCGGCTTATCATATAATAATTTTACCCATGAGATAAAATTATCTCCCGTGTTAAATTTTTCCAATACTTTAAATAAATATTGCCATTCTACTTGATCGAAAGCTTTTTCTGCATCCAATGAAATAATTGCTAGTTCTTCTTCAGTATTATGTGAGTACATTATATTAAACAGCCGTCTCAAATTGTTAAATGAGTATCTCTTTGGTATAAACCCTGTTTGGTCCGGATTTATTAATTTACTAATATATTTACTCAATCTTCTCGCTAGGGTCTTTGCTAATATTTTTTGGTCTGTATTTAGGAGTGCAATAGCTCTATATGAGCCTGGGTCTTCTAGATCTTTATCCTTTTTTGGTATAAGTATAATAGTTGACTCAGTTAGTGTTTCTGGTAGTTTATTTTCTTTAAAAGCGTATATATATAAATCTTGCAACCGTGGAGAAATTATCTCGTAGAATCTTTTATAGAATTCATTACTAAAGCCATCTGGTCTGGCGTTTTGCCATTTTTCAACAAACTTATTGTTTCTTCTATTTCCTGTAGTGTAATCTGAGCTCCTAATCCCTCTTGTTCCACCATATTTAATTTTGGAAGATTACAATTGTCTAAGAAATTTGTAATTTGAGTATTATTTGCAGAGGTTTTCGATGTGTATAAGTTTTGATAAATTGAGCAAATCTTTTATTAATATCTTTAGGTAATGTTAGTAATTCCCCTTTGTCTGATTTAATTTTAGTAATTGTATTTTCTGTTTCCCGTTTTTTCAGTTGGCGTGCTAGGAGTTTATGTGGTTTATCACCAAATTCAAAATTTTCTTGTTTTGTAATTTGAAATAATCTTATTATTCTGGCCGATAAAATGTGTATACTTAACTGACTCGTTTAACGTAGTTAAGTCAATGATGATGCGACATCCACCATCTTTTTTAGTTTTAGTGAAAATATTAGACACAAATTCCAAAGGTTCATGTTTTGTTCTTTCAATGACACCTTTTGCTAGTAGCCTCACAAGTTCAGCTTGACCCTCTTGTTTCTCTTTGACTGAGAGGGTGAATACCCTTTGGGGTATATGCTGAACTGGCGGAATGTTTTCATGAACAAAATCAATTTTATAGCCATGAATGCAGCTTAGTATGTACTTGTCATTAGTGATGGTTTCCCATGCATCTAAAAACAAGTGCAATCTCCCCCCTGATAGTATAGAGCCCCTACTGCTCATATGCTGAGAGGAACCAGATCCACCTACCTCCATGGTTACTGGTGCTACTTCTGTCTCTTCGCTGGACGATGAGGTGTCTGCTCTTGATGTAGATGTTGACGTTGATGTTGTTGGGGGTGGCGCATTTTCCATGGGGTCCGCTCTGGGCGCGGGCCTAAAAAAGGCTTACGGGGAATGGTTGCGGACCCCGAGCTTTCACCAGTCCCATATGGTGGTCTACGACTGGTGGACGCCGTGGGGTACTGCCGCCTGGGTTTGTTAGGTCTGCTCGGTCCCAAACCTGCCCTCACGAGACCAAAGGTCTTGGATTCTTCCTCTAGGTCTTTCACCTTTTTTGGAAGGTCCTTTCCAAAAAGCAGAATTGGAGGTTCTGAACCCGGTGTTTTGCAAAGTCCCGCAAACTTAGGGTTGAGGGCAGGCTTGATGATTTCCTTCCGTAAATTGTTTATCTGATATTGAGTGGTGCACAGCAGAGCTAATGTATCTTGCTGATTTGTGGAGATGTCCACACCATCAATGGACCGAGCATATGATGTCATCCCTGCAGTCAGGAGTTTAAGGATTTTCTGGAGCTTCAACTCCAGGTTCCTGATGTTCTGCCCCAAATGTCCCCAAATTTGGCTGTTTACAGCTGGTACATTCAATGATGTACAATTTTCTGGGGCTGTATATAGTTCAAGAGCCTCATTGACCACCCGTTCTTGTAGGGGTTTTGAGGACAGGTGGTCAATGCTGGCTGCAAGTTTCAGCTCTAAAGGCCGACCCCCTCGTGGAATGACCACGTAGCGGTTGACCACACCCAGCAGCTCTTCCTGATCCTGTACACTCTGCGTACTCCGGACATCTTCAGCCAACAACCCCTCTTCTTGACCAGCCCAGACCTGGTCGCCAATGCTCCCTTCAAAAGAAGGTGAGGCAATGGCCAGTGCCGCAAAGGGCACTGCGGGAGTGCCTGGGCTCCCTTGGCGAGTCTGCTGCTGCTCTCTCAGCAGATCTCGCTGGAGCATTTGCTCCATAAGCCGTTCCATTCGGCTTAGGCGGCTGCCAGTGCCGCTCTCGAGCGGTGTGGCATCTTCATCCGAATCGTCGGATACTACCGCCCGGTTCTGGCTGCAGGTACCTACAGCTCGCTGCTCAGGCTGCACTAGCGGTGCTGGGCTCGGCTCGGTAGTTTTTGCTGCCGCCTCTTGCCCCCCCTCCAAAGAACGTTCCTCAACGGAAGACGAACGGGGGCGAGCTGCAAATTTCTTCCCTCTGGTCTTGCTCATTTTCCTGGAACAGAAAGCAGACCACCGAGAAAATACTCACGGCCACGGTAAAACTTACCTGTCGGCCCGACTTTTCAATTTGTAGCGGGAGCACCTTGAACTCCCGTTCGTCGCGGGTGCACTGCATGAACGCTAATGTCGCGCACACGTGCTGGACGGGGTCTTCACGTAGTCACTCACGTGACTCCGAAATAAAATCTAATCTCATCTCTCCAGCTGGGCGCCAGACACAACTATACCTCGCGCTCCCGCATCCCGTGACTCGTTAGCCCAACCGAGGGTTCGAGACCCCCCCGCTAATCCGTATGTCCCTACATGATGTTAAAATTATTTTTCTTTTTACCGGCCCATTTAACCTATTAACATTAAAACTCAAAAAGTTCAGTAATTTAACCATTATTCTTAACAAAATTACTCCAATCTATAACATTACTTAACACCTCGTTTCTCATGGTTTTTTGGGGAGTTTCCTTAAAATTCACCATGTTGCTGTACACCCCCCCCCCCCCCCAACATCCAGGCTAAAAGAAAAAAAAGAAAAAGAAAAAGAAATAATTAAAGAAACCCAAAATAACCCCCTACTAATGCTGTTTATAAAAAAGAAAACAGCATTACCTCCCTCCATTTTACGGGTCATGGCACACGCCATGAATACACACATGAATCCCGCAGTCATCAATTGGTGGTTCTCCAGCCCCCCCGAACTAACATAACTTTTTCTCCCAATCATTATTCATTAAATCTTTACATTTCATATCCTTTATCTTCTCTCCGTTCATATCCGTTTCAATCCATGTCTCATTCTCGTTCATCTTGTATCTGGGGAGCCTTTGGAAGTTTTAAAGCAAATTCCTCAGCTTCCTGGTAATCAGTAAAAAATTTGTTTCCTTCTCTTTCTAAAAAAAATTTCAGTGTTGCAGGGTATCGCAGGTAAAATCGATAGCATTTTTCCCACAGGGCTTTTTTCGCAGGGTTGAATTCCTTCCTTCTCTTCAAAAGCTCATAACTTATGTCAGGATAGAAAAAAAGTTTATTCTCTTTGTAATTCTTTTTGCTTTGTGCAGCCGCCTTCAAAATTCTTTCTTTGTCTTGATATCTTAAACATTTTATGAGAATTGATCTCGGATACTGACCCTGTTTTGGACTTGGTCTTAATGCCCTATGTGCCCTTTCAATTTCGATTTCACTTTTTTCCATTCCCAAAATATTCAGAATCCATTTTTGAAAAAATTCTATTGAATCTTCTCCCTCTGCGCCTTCTTCAAGACCAACAATCTTTATATTGTTTCGTCTACTAGTATTCTCCAGCAAGTCCAGTTTTTCAAATATCTGTTTCCTTTCTGTTATCCAAGCAGTTGCGTTGTCTTCGATCTTATTCACTCTTTCAGTAGTATCTTCAGTTATAACTTCCAATTTTTAAACTTTTTTATCCAATTTATCCATTTTTTAAAAACTTCTGTTGATGGCAATGGTATTATTACTGACTATCAATTCGAGTGATTTTAATTGTTCACATATTTGTTGTAAGATCTCTTCCATACTTCCCCGATATTTTTTACTTTCAATTTTACCTTTAGGTCTGTCAAATAGGCAAGATTCGTCTTCTGATGAATCTTCTTGATCATCTGTATGTTCTTGGTCCTGGTCGATGTCACTGTCTGTGGCAGAGGCATCCTGGGATTGTAGTTTCTTTAAAATCCTTTGTGACGATTCGCGCATGCGCAGTTCCCCTTGTTCGCGCATGCGCAGTTCCCCTTGTTCGCGCATGCGCGGTTCCCCGTATTCGCGCGGGGTATGCTTCTTCCTCCCGGATGCCGCCGCTCCTAATAATAATAATAATAATAATATTCATTTATTGTCATTGCAACGAGTACAACGAAATTAAAAAATAGCCAATCCTGACGGTGCGTAAAACATATATGCAATAAATGCAAAAACAAATAAATACAATTATATTAAGTACAAAAGATTTTTTAACAGTGTTGCCTAGTGCAGAAGGTAGTGTTCAGTTCTCGTATGCCCTGGGGTAAAAACTGTTCTTGTCTGTTTGTTCGGGATTTGATCGACCTGAAACGTCGACCAGAGGGCAGATGAACAAACAGACGGTGGCCGGGGTGGGATGGATCTTTTATTATTTTGCCTGCTCTACTGAGGCAGCGTAGGCTGAACAGGTGCTCCAGGGAGGGCAGTGAGCAACCGATGATCTTCTGGGCCGTCGTGATGACCCTCTGAAGGGCCTTCCTGTCCTTTTCTGAGCAGCTGGCATACCATGTGGTTATACAGTATGCCAGCACACTCTCGATGGAGCAGCGATAGAAGGACATCATGAGCTTCTCCTGCAGGTTGGTTTTCCTGAGGATCCTCAGGAAGTGGAGTCTCTGCTGTGCCTTCTTCACTGTGGTGATGGTGTTGGTAGACCAGGTAAGATCCTCTGCGATGTGCGTACCCAGGAACCTGAAAGCGGGTACCCTTTCCACACAGACCCCATTGATGTAGAGTGGGTCGTATTCTACACTGGTTTTCCTGAAGTCAATTATAAGTTCCTTTGTTTTGGAGGAGTTCAGGACAAGATTGTTCACTGAACACCATGCTGCCAGCCTTTGGATTTCATCCCTGTAGGCTGTCTCATCTCCTCCTGAGATGAGTCCAACCACAGTCGTGTCATCCGCAAACTTGATGATGGTGTTGGTGGGATGGGTGGGGGCGCAGTCGTGAGTGTAGAGGGAGTAAAGGATGGGGCTCAACACACAGCCCTGTGGTGAGCCGGTGCTCAGTGTAATGGTGGAGGAGAGGTGAGGGCCTATTTTGACGGTCTGGGGGCGGTTGGTCAGGAAGTCCTTGATCCATTGGCAGATGGTTTGGGAAAATCCAAGGTCAGAAAGTTTGGTGACCAGTCTGCTCGGGATGACCGTGTTAAAGGCAGAGCTGAAGTCGAGGAAGAGCATCCTCACATAGCTCCCCTGGTGTTCAAGGTGGGTCAGTGCAGTGTGAAGAGCAGTGTCGATGGCATCCCCTGTAGACCTATTTGCTCTGTAGGCAAACTGGTATGGGTCGAAGGTGGGTGGGAGGCTGGCTTTGATGTGCTGCAGGACCAGTCTCTCGAAGCACTTTGTGATGACCGGTGTGAGTGCTACCGGACGATAGTCGTTAAGGCCGCTGATGACAGACTTTTTCGGCAGTGGGATGATTGTGGCGGACTTCAGGCAGGGAGGGATGGTGGATTTTAAAAGGGACAGGTTGATGATTTTTGTGAAGACCTCAGATAATTGGTCTGCACATTCCCTCAGCACTCTGCCCGTCACACCATCGGGGCCTGCAGCTTTCCTGGGATTCACTGCTCTGAGCACGCGCTTAACATCAAACTCCTGCACAGTGAAGGTGTTGCTGTCAGGTGCTGGAGAGGGTGTTATGTCTGCCACTGCAGCTTTCACCTCGAAACGAGCAAAGAAACAGTTAACATATAACAACTACAGCATGGAAACAGGCCTGTCCGGCCCTACCAGTCCACGCCGACCATTCTCCCTGACCTAATCTCATCTACCTGCACTCAGACCATAACCCTCTAATCCCCTCTTATCCATATACCTATCCAATTTACTCTTAAATAATAAAATCGAGCCAGCCTCCACCACTTCCACCGGAAGCCCATTCCATACAGCCACAACCCTCTGAGTAAAGAAGTTCCCCCTCATGTCACCCCTAAACCTTTGTCCCTCAATTCTGAAGCTATGTCCCCTTGTTGGAATCTTCCCCACTCTCAAAGGGAAAAGCCTACCCACGTCAACTCTGTCCGTCCCTCTCAAAATTTAAAAAACCTCTATCAAGTCCCCCCTCAACCTTCTACGCTCCAAAGAATAAAGACCCAACCTATTCAACCTCTCTCTATAGCCTAAGTGCTGAAACCCAGGCAACATTCTAGTAAATCTCCTCTGTACCCTCTCCATTTTGTCGACATCCTTCCTATAATTTGGCGACCAGAACTGCACACCATACTCCAGATTCGGCCTCACCAATGCCCTGTACAATTTCAACATTACATCCCAACTTCTATACTCGATGCTCTGATTTATAAAGGCAAGCATACCAAACGCCTTCTTCACCACCCTATCCACATGAGATTCCACCTTCAGGGAACAATGCACAGTTATTCCCAGATCCCTCTGTTCCACTGCATTCCTCAATTCCCTACCATTTACCCTGTACGTCCTATTTTGATTTGTCCTACCAAAATGCAGCACCTCACACTTATCAGCATTAAACTCCATCTGCCATCTTTCAGCCCACCCTTCCAAAAGGCCCAAGTCTCTCTGTAGACTTTGAAAATCTACCTCACTATCAACTACTCCACCTATCTTAGTATCATCTGCATATTTACTAATCCAATTTGCCACACCATCATCCAGATCATTAATGTAAATGACAAACAACAGTGGACCCAACACAGATCCTTGGGGCACTCCACTAGACACTGGCCTCCAACCTGACATACAATTGTCAACCATTACCCTCTGGTATCTCCCATTCAGCCATTGTTGAATCCATCTTGCAACCTCACTATTAATACCCAACAATTTAACCTTCTTAATCAACCTTCCATGTGGAACCTTGTCAAATGCCTTACTGAAGTCCATATAGACAACATCCACAGCCTTGCCCTTATCAATTTCCCTGGTAACCTCTTCAAAAAATTCAAGAAGATTAGTCAAACATGACCTTCCAGGCACAAATCCATGTTGACTGTTTCTAATCAGGCCTTGATTATCCAAATAATTATATATATTGTCCCTAAGTATCTTTTCCATTAATTTTCCCACCACAGACGTCAAACTAATAGGTCTATAATTGCTAGGTTTACTTTTAGAACCTTTTTTAAACAAAGGCACAACATGCGCAATGCGCCAATCTTCCGGCACCATCCCTGTTTCTAATGACGTTTGAAATATTTCCGTCATAGCCCCTGCTATTTCTGCACTAACTTCCCTCAATGTCCTAGGGAATATCCTATCAGGACCTGGAGACTTATCCACTTTTATATTCTTCAAAAGTGTCCGTACCTCCTCTTCTTTAATCCTCCTAATTTCCATCACTACTCTACTTGTTTCGCTTACCTCACATAATTCAATATCCTTCTCCTCGGTAAATACCGAAGAAAAGAAATTGTTTAATATCTCCCCCATTTCTTCCGGCTCAGCACATAGCTGTCCACTCTGACTCTCTAATGGACCAATTTTATCCCTCACTATCCTAGTTAAGTTCCTCTGCCAGCGAGGCGTCGCCGTCGGCAGTCGTGCGGTTGCTGGTCTTGTAGTTGGTGATGTGCTGGATGCCTTGCCATACCCGCCGTGGGTCATTGTTGGTAAAGTGGTCCTCAATCTTCCTCTTGTAGGACGCTTTGGCATCCTTGATGCCTCTCTTCAGGTTGGTTCTAGCAGCACTGTATAGAGCTCTATCACTAGACCTGAAGGCGGTGTTACGGTCCTTGAGGAGAGACCTGACATCCTTTGTCATCCAGGGCTTCTGATTGGGATACAACCGGATACGTTTGTCGACGGTGACATTGTCAACACAGTTTTGGATGTAGCAGAGTACAGTTGATGTATACTCCTCCAAGTCCTGATCCTCAAAAATATCCCAGTTGGTCCTTTCGAAGCAATCCTGCAGCTGCGAGGAAGCTCCTTCAGGCCATGTCTTAACAGTCTTTATGGTGACTGGAGCTTTCCTCCTGAGTGGGGTGTATGCTGGAGTTAAGAATATGGACAGGTGATCTGACCGCCCCAGGTGTGGTAGTGGTGCTGACCTGAAACCCTTCTTAATATTTGAATAAACCTTGTCTTCTTCGGGACCAAGCTTGCCGTTCTTCGGGACCAGTCATCTCAGACAAGGTCTCAACTTGAGCACGAGGATTCTCCATCGCAACAGGGCCTCCTTCCTTCTTCTCACCCGATCTCTTTAAACCAGTAGGTTTCTTCAATTTATATTTAGGAGACATGTTTAAATAATCCCCCGATATTTGTAGAGAATTATAGACTTTTTTAAGAAACTTTTATTCAATTTTTTTTACTTACTCGGCACTTTTCTAAATTTTGTTCGGAGGAGCTGGAAGATCTCGACCTGTGCCTACGTCATCACGTGTCGTCCCCCAAGCGTTGTTGATTGTAGTATAGGTAGTTGATCCAGTCCACATTTTTATTAATTGTGGACCACCAGAAGAGTACGGACTCAAAGCCCGCAGCTATCTGGTTTCTGGCTTTGAATTCATCGGGTACCCCTCTTGGCACCCCTATTGCATCTATATAGATGTGTGTGTCGAATGATCCTCTCACTTCTCTCCTTTGTCGTTGGCCTCCTTCATTGAGTTCGACTGCATGTTCTACTGCTATGGTGAAGGGCATTGTGAGATGTAACTTTGGTGCTCACAATCACGATGCCAGAGACAAAGTCGTGGTAACAAGAAATATTTATTTACTTTTTTTTTTTTTTTTTTTTTTTTAATATCAAAAAATACTTTATTCAAATAATAAATATCATTCACAAAACATATTCTTAAACAAGCCCATCCGACATTTCCGGAGGTTACATTTGGTACAGACATTCACTTAAACATTTACTTACATTTAGACATTTACCCAGTATCCCTTATTTGGAAGGGCGTCTCTCTCCACCACACCCTGCATGTCCAGCAGCGGAAGGACCCTAGACTGTGCTCCTCCCCCACCGGGCTTTAGCGTTGGCTGCACCAAGCTTCAGTGCGTCCCTCAGCACGTACTCCTGCAGTCTGCAGTGGGCCAGTCGGCAACATTCCTTGACAGACAGCTCGCTCCGCTGGGAGGTCAACAAGGATCGGGCAGACCAAAGAGCGTCTTTCACCGAGTTGATGACCTTCCAGCAGCACTCGATGTCAGTCTCGGAATGCGTCCCTGGGAACAGTCCGTAGAGCACAGAGTCCTCTGTGACGGAGCTGCTCGGAATGAATCGTGACACGGACCCCTGCAGACCTCTCCAGACTCTCTTGGCAAATCCACACTCTTTGAAGAGGTGGGCCACCGTCTTCTCTCCGTAGCAGCCGTCCCGAGGGCAGCGTGCGCCGGTAGTGAGGTTCCGGCGGTGCAGGAAGGATCTGACTGGGAGGGCTCCCCTCACCGCCAGCCAAGCCACGTCTTGGTGCTTGTTGGTGAGTTCTGGCGATGAGGCATTTTGCCAGACAAGCTGGGCTGTCTGTTCTGGGAACCACGCCACAGGATCCATGGAGTCATTCCCCTGCAGTGCCTGCAGGACGTTCCGTGCTGACCACTGCCCGATGGACTTGTGGTCAAAGGTGTTGGTCCGGAAGAACCTGTCCACAAACGACAGATGGTTCGGCAATGTCCAGCTGACTGGCACATTGCGTGGCATCTGCGCCAGGCCCATCCTTCGCAACACCGGGGACAGGTAGAACCTCAGCAGGTAGTGGCATTTGGTGCCCACGTGCCTTGGCTCTATGCTCCGCCTGATGCAGCCACACACGAAGGTGGCCATCAGAATGAGGGCGACGTTGGGCACGCTTTTACCCCCGTTGTCTGCCGACTTGTGCATTGTGGCTCGTCGCACCCGGTCCATCGCCGACCCCCAGATAAAGCGGAAGACGGCCCGGGTGATCCCCTTGGCGTGGGAGGGAGGGACGGGCCACACTTGCGCCAAGTACAGCAGCCCCGAGAGCACCTCACACCTGATGACCAGGTTTTTCCCCATGATGGAGAGGGAGCGCTGCTTCCACAGCTCCAGCTTCTTCCCCACCTTGGCTATCCGCTCCAGCCAATTCTTGTTACATGCCTCAGCCTTCCCGAACCAGATCCGCAGCACCTTCAGGAAGTCAGGCTTGATGGTGAAGGTGATGGAAGATCGGTCAGGCCAGTTGCCAAAGAGCATGGCCTCGCTCTTCCTGCGGTTTACCCTGGCCCCTGTGGCCAACTCAAACTGGTCGCAGACGCTGATCAGTCTGCGGACCGACCCTGGATCCGAGCAGAAGACGGCGACATCGTCCATGTACAGGGAGGCCTTGACCTGAGTGCCCCCACTGCCTGGCAATGTCACTCCTCTTATGCTCGCATCCTTCCTGATGGATTCGGCAAAGGGTTCAATGCAACAGATGAACAAGACAGGGGAGAGAGGGCAACCCTGCCTGACTCCATACCTGACGGGGAAGCTGTCTGATTCCCACCCATTAATTTGGACTGCACTACAGATATCGGAGTAGAGCAGTTGTATCCACTTCCTGATTCCCTCCCCAAAGCCCATTTTGGAGAGCACGTCCCTCATGTACGTGTGCGATATCCTGTCGAAGGCCTTCTCCTGGTCCAAGCTGACCAGGCAGGCATCCACCCGTCTGTCCTGCACGTAGGCAATGGTATCTCTCAGCAGCACCAGGCTGTCTGAGATTTTCCTGCCAGGTACAGCACAGGTTTGGTCCGGGTGGATCACCTGTCCCAGAGCAGACTTGACCCGGTTGGCGATGGCCTTAGACAGGATCTTGTAATCTACATTCAACAATAATAATAATAATAATAAGCATTTATTTTATATAGCGCCTTATCAGGTGCTCAAAGCGCTTTACATAAACAATCAAACATAAAAACAAACAGACAAACTATCCTAACGGAGAAGCGGCCAATAAACAACGCCAGCGTCCTCTCACGTCAGGGTCCGGCAGTAGAGAACAAAAAGCACAGGACACAGATACAATTTTTACACAATTTTTTACACAAACAGCCATCACAGTGATTGCTCTAGGCACACCCTCACTGTGATGGAAGGCAAAGTTTTATCTCCTCCTGATTTCTTCTCCCGTGGTGCCACGAGGTGATCGAGGCTCCCAACTTTCTGAAGCCCCCACTGGGCGATGGAAAGTCCCAGGGCCGAGCCGAGCAGGCCGATGAAAGTCCTGAGCCCCCACTGGGCGATGGAAAGTCCCAGGGCCGAGCCGAGCAGGCCGATGAAGGTCCTGAGCCCCCACCGGGCGATGGAAAGTCCCAGGGCCGAGCCAAGCAGGCCGATGAAAGTCTTGAGCCCCCACCGGGCGATGGAAAGTGCTGCGGCCGAGCCACGCAGGGCGATGAAGGGCCTGCGAGCGGGTTGATCATACCTCGCACTTCGGGGCGGTTGAAGCTGCTACGGCTGGAGCTCCCGAAAGCCAGTCGCCAGCCAGGGACCTGCGAACTCCCGATGTTGCGGTCTGCAGGGCCCACGGCCGAAGCCTCCGAGATGGTAAGTCCAGGCCCTGCGACCGGAGTTTTCAAGGTCGATCCCAGCTGGAGGCCGCCGACTCCACGATGTTAGGCCGTAGCGTGATGTGATGGGTCTCCAATTCCTTAAGTCATTCATCTCCCCCTTCTGCTTGTAGATCAGGGTGATGCTGCCCTTCCTCATAGAGTCTGACATGCTGCCGGCTAGAAGTATATCGTTGTACACTTCCAGCAGGTCCGGGCCCACCCAGTCCCACAGAGCCGAGTACAACTCTGCCGGTAAGCCATCGCCTCCGGGAGTTTTAATCGAGTCAAAGGAACGGATGGAGCCAGTCAGCTCCTCCAGGGTCAGTGGTTGGTCCAGACTCTCCCGCTTACTGTCGTCCAAGACTTCTGTGATGGAGGACAGGAAGTTCTGGGAGGCGGTGCTGTCTGTGGTCTTTACATCGTACAGATCCTTATAAAAGGATCTGCAGATCTTGAGCATGTCTGTCTGCGAGGATGTTACCGAGCCGTCCTCCTCCCTAAGGCTTTTGATCACAGAGCTCCCCCTGTGAACCTTATGGAAGAAGTAACGTGAGCACGTCTCATCCTGCTCAACATGGCGGACCCTGGACCGGAAGATGATCTTGGAGGATTCAGAGGTAAAGAGCCGAGCTTGCCGGCCCTTCAACTCTCTCAGTTCCTCCCTCACATCCACCCCTCTCTTCTGCAGAAGGAGCAGTTGCTGCAAATCTGTCTGGAGTTGACACAATTCCCTCTTACCCTGTCTTGCTCTCTGAACACCTTTGGAGACGAAGAACTTCTTGATGTTCTCCTTTGTTGCCTCCCACCAGAGTGTCGGGGAGTCAAAGAGGGGCCTCACAGTTCTCCAACATGCGTAGTCCCTCTTTAGCTCCTCAACGTTCTCCGGGGTTAACAGCTCCACGTTTAACTTCCACGTCCCTCTGCCCGCCTTCCGGTCCTCCTGTAGGTGACAGGTGGCCTGAAGGAGGCAGTGGTCAGAGAAGAACACCGGCGCGAGGTCGGTGTGTCTGACCGTGACGGCCCTCGATGTGAAGAGGAAGTCTATCCGGGACTGGGCTGAACCGTTCGGTCCTGACCAGGTGAACCGCGGCTGGGCTCCGCCTGCAGGGTCACTGAAGGCGTCGCGCAGCTTTGCATCTTTGACCGTCTCCACCAGGAGTTTGGAGGTGCCGTCCAGTCTGTGGTTGGCACTGCCGGATCGTCCAGCCGCATCGATGATGCAGTTGAAGTCACCGGCCAGAACGAGCGGTCTTGACGTGGCCAGCAGCGGTGGGAGCTGCTGGAGGACGGCCAACCGCTCGCTCCGCCTGGGTGAGGCATACACATTAATCAGCCGGAGCGGAGAACCACGGTACATTACATCCACCACCAAGAGACGCCCCCCCACCACCTCCCTTCCCTCAGTGATGGTGAAGCCCCCTCCCCGCAGCAAGATCCCCAGACCGGACGCACGACAATCGTTGCCCCCCGACCATACCGACAGTCCGTGGGGCCACCATCGCGACCACCTCCGATAGCAGCGAAGGTGTGGCAGCCCGCACTCCTGTAAAAAAGTCACATCCGCCTTTACCTTGGCCAGGTACTGCAAGGCGGTTACACATCGCGCAGTGCTCTTCACACTGCGCACGTTTAAGGATGCCAGTTTCAGCTCCATTGTCCTTTAGAGTTCCAGGCTGTCCTCCCGCATGCCCATCATCTGGCTGAGTTCCTGCACATTTTTGTTGCACAGGTAGTGGTACAGGCTGGTGGCTTCCTCAGCACAGGGTGAATTTTCTGGCGAGGCCACTGCGCTGCTCCCAGTTTCCTGGAGCTGGGGCCCATTGGCCACTGCACTGCTCCCGGTCTCCCAGAGCTGGGGCCCATTGGCCACTGCACTGCTCCCAGTTTCCTGGAGCTGGGGCCCATTGGCCGTTGTGCCGCTCCCGGTCTCCCGGAACTGTGGCCCATTTGCCGTTGTGCCGCTCACGGTCTCCCGGAGCTGTGGCCCATTGGCACTGCTCCCAGTCTCCTGGGGCTGGGGGGCAACAGACACGTTCTTCCTCTTACCTTCCTCCTCCCCCGTTTTCTTCCTCTGCCTCTGCTTCCGTTGTCGGCTCCTCCCGGTCGTCTCATCCTCCGACGCGGAGAGGTTGCTGGCCTCATCCTGGGAGAGGACTCTTTTTTGGGACTTGCTTGCCCCCTCCGGCTTTTTCTCGGTGCGCACAGCCTTCAGGGTTTTCCTCGACTGTACCACCTTCCATTCCTCCTCTTCCTGTTCCCCCTCTTCCATCGACTCGCCCTCGTGGGCAGGGGCCTGGGGGGCTCTGTCCTGCGGTTGGGGGCTCCTGGTGGTCGCGCTGTCATCGCCCCTGCTCTCCTTTCCTTTTTGGGCTTTTGCCGTGGTAGGAGGCGTCTCGTCCACCCTGGGTGTGCTGGCAGCGGCCCCTCTTATCGCCTGTGCGTACGTGCTAGCTCTTTTTGGGCAGGCCCTGTAAAGGTGGCCTGCCTCCCCACACAGGTTGCAGCTCTTACTCTCTTTGCAGTCCCTTGTCTCGTGGCCTTCTAGTTTGCAGTTTCTGCAGACGACTGTCCTGCATTCTGCCGCCACGTGCCCAGGTTTGTTGCATTTCCTGCACACCCTGGGCTGCCCCGCGTAAGTCATGTAGCCCCGGTTCCCTCCGATGGCGAACACCGAGGGAGGGTGGATGATGAATCCCTTCCCGTCCACCCTCAGCTTCACCTTTACTTGCCTCTTGCTCGTCCAGATCCCGAACAAGTCCTTTATGTCCACGCAGTTCCCTGCCCCTTCGATATAGCGCGCAAGGAAGGTGAGGACATCCACGACGGGCACATGTGGGTTAAACATGTGCACCGTGATCATCCGTTCCCTCTGGGTGGGGAGGGTGAAGAGCGGCTGCACCTTCAGGAGCGACAGCGGGGCTTCATTCCCCTTCTCACGGAAGTCCTGCAGCATCTTCTGCCATCCCGTCGGGTTCTGGAAGGTGACATCGAAATATCCGTTACCTGGGAAGTCCTGGAGGCAGAAGATGTCCCCGGCCTTGAATCCACAGGCCTCCAGCAGCACCTTCTTGATGAAGAGGTCCCTTGAGATAGGGGTCCCCTCCCTGAGGTCCTTCACCGATACACGCAGGGTATTCCGGATACCCTGCCCTCCAGCTCCACTTGCTGCTGCCATCCCACCTGGATAAGGGTGTTAGGTTGGTTACCCAACCAGCATGGATCCACCCCTAAACCAGCCTCGTGCTCCTGACCTCCGCTCCTCGTCACTGATTTACGCCTCAATGCAGATACTGCTCTTATACTGTTCTTATAAGAACATTAGGTTGTGCATTTACGAGTCTGCAGAGCCGGGTGCCTCTCCAAATCGAGACACACCGAGACACAGACAGTGTCTTTTTATACAATATTATTTCTTTGAATTTCCCTCCCCTTCGTTGGATCCCCCTCCCCTTCGGGCTCCTTCCAATCAGAGCGCTGAGGTGCACAATCTTCTGTACCGCCCAGGGTAACTCCCAGATCATACATCGCATGTAAATGGTAATTAGCAGTTTCAGGATCAGGGGCGTATTTGCAATATTCATTTACCTCATTAAGCAAGCGCAGTAGCTATCTACATGACTCATTTTAACCCTTTCCTGCCGCGTAGACACCTTCTTCAGATTATGGCTGATTGTGTAGCTTATCTCTGTCCACAATCATTCTCTCAGTGTCTTAACAAAGGCAGTGTTAAATTTTTATCATCCTGTCTCTGGGTTTAATCATCCTGTCTCTCACAAACCCTCAGTCCCCCCCCGTCCCCCCCCCCCTCCTCCATTCCTTCAGGTATTAATCATCCTGTCTGGTGGTTTAATCATCCTGTCTCTCACAGGCATCATCAGTTGTGTAAGGGTACAGGTTCCCGTCCATGACCCTGGTAGCCGGGGCTACAGGGTATCCTCTCCGCACCACCACCAGACATCGGCTCTACTGACTATCTGCTTTCTCAGCCAGGAGCTACTGAACAGTGACCCCTGTTCCTCAGCTGTTATGTTATACGTCTGATTGCAGTTTAGCACCTCCCCCATTTCCTGTCCATCTGGGTTATATCTTGTATAGCACTCAAATCCCTCCTCCCCGAGGGGAATGGTAGTAGGGGGAGGTCGAGGGTCTTTCCTTCGGCCCTTCGTGTTGTTGTTGCTAGCCGGGAATAGGTAATGGTAGCTCTGGGAGGTCTCATTCTTTGGTAGTATGGGATTCGTGAATAGTTGTAGTATACATGACATAGCCCCAGGTGTCCTATTCCAATTCAGGGGAAATGGTACTGGGACCAGCTGAGGCTTAGCTCCGGCGTAGCAATTGGTTTGTTGCATACTTCTGGCCGTGTACATCATCCAGGTAAGCCAGGTGTTGGTTCCCTTTCCCCCTGTTGGTATTGCCTCCCCATACAATTGCATTAATTCTATTTCTCCTGTTACTATTATTATCTTCAAATCCTTAGGCTCATATTCCGTGGTGACATTGCTGACTACCGGTGGTGCTGGGGTTGCCCAGGGATCCCTACTCTGACTGTCATCTATCTGGAACATTTCCCCCTTATCCTCATATTTTACCATATATCCGTCCCGTTTTACCTCTATTTCAAACCTCAGGCATGCGTCCTTCCCTGTTTTATCTGCACATAGCCAATACCTACCACTTTCCTTCATTCGAACCCTCTGTATGCTTACATATACACTTCTTACAGGGATGGGTGCATACATACATCCTATAACCACACCACCATTTTCCTTTACATACATCAAATGGGATGGTGGTGGCCCTTCTATTCTGTGGTATAGTGATTTTTATACATGCTACATTACTCACAAGCTGGGTAACCACCCAGCACCCGATCCACCAGCACGAAGTCTTCATTTTCCGTGTCAATGGCTCCTTTTCTCCACGTACCGTCCACGGGCTGATATTGTCTGGCGGGGCCTCCACGGGACCCTTAAATCGACTTGCGTGTGTCCACCCTTTTTCTTTTTTTTTTGATAAATATTTTTATTAAACATAAGTACATATTAATAAAATATACTTATCACATACATTCGTAATATTATTAATATTAACAATTATGTCTTATATATTTCTATACTTTTTTTCCCAGAGAGGGAAAGATAGAGAAAAATAAAATAAAAATAAGAAATCCAAATTGGAGAAATGAATGGAGTATTAAAAAAGTTATCTATCATTGGAGATATATCCATGATTTATTATACATAATTCTTCCTCCATTCCATTATTCAGGCCACAGTCAGGTCCTCGCACCAAGCCATTTTGACCCTTTAAATATGCAATAAATGGAGACCATATTCCTCTGAAAAGATTCAACCTGTCCATTAGTACAAGTCTCAATCTTTCCAGATGAAGTGTCTCCGACATTCCTGTAATCCACATTTTAATTGTGGGGGATGTAGGACCTTTCCAGAATTTCAATATTAATTTTTTCCCAATTATTAAACTATAATCAATAAAAATTCTTTGATTCATTGTTATTAATTGATCTGTTTCTAATATTCCCAGTATTATTAAGTTTGAGTCAGGGATCAGCTTCATATTAACAACATTCGAAATTATTTTAAATATTTCTGTCCAGAATTTAGTGATTTTTTCACAGTTTGTGAATATGTGCATTAAGTTAGCTTCCAATTGCTGACATTTGTCACCCTTTCTCTTTTGTTCGTACTGCTGTCTCGGTGGTTAATAACACAAGGTAGGGTCCAGTCCACCTAGGTTGCAACTTTTCTTCCTTCCACGTTTTTATTAGTACCCAGTCTCCAGCCTTGACTGAGTGAATCGGAAAATCCAGTGGCGGGCTCTGGGCCAGTAATCCTTTAGGTTTTAGTTCTGCAAGAGATTGGAATACTGCCAGTAAATAGTTCCTTGGTAACACGTCGTTCCCTGGTAGTGTTGGGACCCCTTCTGTCTTTCCTAAGTACAGGAGCCCGAATAACATTTCATATGGTGATACCCCTATGTCTTTCCGAGGTGCCGTTCGGATTCTTTACAAGGCTATCGGAAGGCACTTAGTCCAGGGGAGTCTCGTTTCCTCTATTAACATGGTGATTTGGGTCTTCAAGGTGCCATTCATTCTTTCCAGCTTTCCGGAACTCTGGGGATGCCATGGTGTATGCAATTTCCATTCAATCCCTAATGCTTCACATATCATTTTATGTGTTTTGGAGGCAAAATGGGTCCCTCTATCCGAGTCTATTGTTTCCACAATCCCATATCTGGGAATAATTTGCTCCAATAATACCTTGGCTACCGACTGTGAGGTGGCAGTTGCTGTAGGGAATGCCTCTACCCATCTAGTGAAATGGTCCACTACCACTAACAGGTATTTCCATCTTTGTAGCCGGGGCAACTCGGTGAAGTCTATCTGTATTCTTTGGAAGGGCCTTATTGCCAATGGTTGTCCCCCTCCTGGGAATGCTCTCATGATTTTCTTGTTGATTCGCTGACATATTACACAACCCCCTATAACTTGTTTGGCCATGGTATACATCCCACGGCAAGCGTAGGTCCTGAGGATGGTATCACAGAGGGCTTGGGTCCCCCAATGGCTTTGCCCGTGCAGCCTCCCTAATAACTCCCTTATAATTTCTTTGTTCAATAGCTGCTTTCCATCCGGTGTCCACCATTTCCCATTTGGGGTACGCCGGGCTCCCATTTCTCTCATGTGTTCCTGTTCTTTTTCACCAAAGATAGGTATCTTTTCCTCTGGTTCCCTTAAAGGTATCAGTGACATCATTTCTACCGTCTAATCTGTGGCCGCTCTCTTTGCCACCTCATCCGCTGCCCTATTTCCTCGGGCTTCCAGGGTGTTACCCTTCTGATGCCCTGCCACATGTGCTATGGCTACCCGTTCTGGTTTCTGCAAGGCCTCCAGTGTCTGTCCTATCAATTGCTCATGCGCTAATTCTTTCCCCCGAGCTGTTATCATTCCTCGCTCTTTCCAGATCTTCCCAAAGGTGTGTACTACCCCAAAGGCGTATTTTCAGTCGGTATACACTGTTCCTTCCTTTCCCTCCAATAGTTCCAAAGCTCTCATTAATGCGTATAATTCACAAGATTGGGCTGACCAACTACCAGGCAGCCTGCCGCTTTCAATTTCCTCCATAGTTTCCCCATTCACTATACCGTATCCACTATGTGTTTTTCCATCTATACATCTGGAGGACCCGTCTATAAACCACCGGCTGCCCTCAGCCAGAGGTTGTTCTTCCAAGTCTTCTCCACTTTTTGTCTGTAAATCTATTATTTCACTACAGCAGTGTACTGGGTCCTCTGTCTCTTTTTCTTTTTCTTCGGGCGGGTACAGAAACTGAGATGGGTTTAAGTTTTTGTCTGTAATCATGGTCAAATTGTCTTTTTCCATCAGGATAGCTTCATATTTTAATATCCTCGAGTCTGTCAACCACCTATGAGACTTCTGTGCCAATATTGTTCTCACCGTATGTGGGGTGGAGACCACCAAAACCCCCCCGAAGGTCAATTTCCTGCTCTCCTCTACTAGGACCGCTGTGGCTGCCACTGCCTGTATACAGACAGGCCATCCTCGTGACACTGGGTCCAATATTTTTGATAGAAATGCCACGGGTTGCCGGTTTCCCCCCCCTCCTTTGAGTCAATACCCCGAAGGCTATCCCATCTTCCGCATTTACAAAAACAGATGGTAGGGCTGGCCTATTGACGGCAGGGCTAAGACAGGGGCGGTTATCAAGCTATTCTTTAGCTGGTGGAAATCCTGTTGTTCTTTCGGGTCCCATTCCACCTTATCTTTCTCATCTCCTAGCTTGTTATACAAGAACCGGACTTGTCTGGCGTAGTCATCGATCCAGAGTCTACAGTACCCAATTAGCCCCAGAAATTTTCTGATTTCCTTTTGTAATCTCTAAGCGCTTTATGGATGCCTCTATTTCCCCTTCTACACTCCCTTGTTCTTTCCCCATCACTTTCTAATTCTGCTTCATTCTCACAGTTTTGCCCTCTCTCTGATGCCTGCTGATTACTCGCCTGTGTTTCTGCGTTGCTGCCTCCCTCATACTCCTCATTTGCTGCCTGACGGGTCCCATAAATCTTTCTGACCCTGAGGTCCCTGAGGTCCTGCAGCCTTTCTCCTTCTATTCTAAACAATTTAAGTACGTCTAGTTCTTTTTCCTTTTTTTTTTTACTCGGGTTTCTGATTTATCCTTAGACTTATAGTTCTTAATTAACACTCCCATTTCATCACACATATTTATATCAAAATATAAATATATCAAAATTTATATCAAAATTTATATCATATTTATATCATTCCGTGGGTCATTTCGTAACCAATTTTTCGTCCTTTTTTCCCATTTCTCAGAGTGTTTTTTAATATCCTCTTTGGATACGGGGAACTTCCTACTTAATAGTTCAACTGCAGTTATTTTATTCATTGTATTCGTCTTATGTTAGTGCACTTGGTCAGTCAGTTTAAATGCAGTCCTTGTTTTCACTCCGTTCCGTCTCCATAGTCACTATGCTACCTATTACGCTATTTCTATCTTCTATAGTTCTACTATATTCCTTTAATATTTATTCCGAGGCATCGGCAAGCCTGTGATTCCTGCGATTCTTTCAGGATTTATTCTTCGCTTTCCCCTTACAAGCATAACAACTTTCCTCCAGATTAGGGGAAGCTTTTGAATTAACAAACACATTTAATGCCTGCCATACTCAATCCTCATCGGAGCCCAGTCGTGGCCACCAGACTGAACTCCCTTTTATTGGTTCCTTTGGCCAATCAAAGTAACAGAACTTAATAATTTTTGTCTTCTCCAATCCCTGGGTTTTTCCCTGCCCCCAATGGCTCAGCATTCGCCCCAACGGACTATCAGGCGGAATGCAGGGGTTGGGCTTACCGCCCTTCCCCTCCCTTTAGGGCTTTCCGTTTTCACTGCCCATCCTCCTGATCGGAATTCCCCTCCGATCTTTTATCCTCCCGATCGGAATTCCCCTCCGATCTTTTATGTAATCGCCCGAGCAATACTTAATAGTCAGTTTTTCTTACCCGGGTCCTGTGCACAAGAATTACTCGATTTGGTTCCTCGCGATTTCCTGCTACTCCCACTTGTTTCTCGAGTCTCTGGTCCAGGTATCACTCGCTCAAACCGCTGACGGCAAGCAAGGAGTCTGAGACCGCTGAACTCAGCGGGGTGCACCGTCCCTTCTTCCGTATACTCCCGTCAGCCGGCCGGAGTGACGATCCCGGACGAGCCCCCAAGCTTGTGAGATGCAAATGTGAGTGCTCACAATCACGATGCTCGAGACAAATCTAGAGAAACAAGTATATTTTATTTGCAAGTCTGCAGAGTTGGGTGCCTCCCCTCTCGAGACACACCGAGGTCGGGAAAATCCCTTCTTTTTATTCACATCAATTTACAATTGTCACACCTTTAATTCCTCCCCTTTGGGCTCCTTCCAATCGGAGCACTGAGGTGCACAATCTACCGGCACCGCCCCTGTTGCCCCCCACATCATACATCGCATGTGCATTTTTGGGCGTTTTTGTAATATTCATTTATCTTATTAGGCAAGCGCAGTACAGAGTAGTTCATGCCCTTTCCCCTAGTTCTGTGGTTATCTTCTAACATTTATCCTTGCAATGTTACCATTTGTTCTTGCGGTTCTTATCTAGCCGAGCACGGTCGGGTCAGCTATTTCTCAGGGTCCTTAGTCTAAATCAATTATCCCTTTTTACCCCTCTCACACATGTATACTCCTTATCATTCATAAAGGGACAAACACATTCTGTTCCCAAGGATAACATTTCTGCCACAAGCATCCATCTTACTGCTTTCCACTGAAAATAAGCATTCATTTTATATTAGCTAAAACAACAAAAGAAACCATCTCAACTACAACAAAATACAATATCTCTAATTGACTATATCAGCTAATAGCATAGATTCTCAGGTCTCCAATCTGACAAACCACCTTCCTCCACCACCATCTGCTTCCTATCATTAAGTCAGTTCTGTATCCAGTCGGCTTGCTTTCTGGATTCCACCCAGATGATATAAATAAAAATTAGCCTACCGTGCGGAACCTTATGAAAGGCCTTGTTAAACTCAATACAACCTACATGTACCACCGTGCCCTCATCAATCTTCTTGATTACTTCTTCAAAAAACACAATCAAATTTGCGAGATGCAATCGCCATCACACACAACTATGCTGACAATCCCTAATCAACCCTATCTTTTCCTCTAGTCAAGAGTGTTGTCATATGTCCCAGATAGAGCAATGAGATTCTTACTTGCTGCAGCACAACAGAATATGTAAACATAGTGCTCTGTAAAAAAAAACAACATAATAATAATAGTCCATTGTAGTTCAGAGCTTATTTGAGGTTGTAGTGTTTAATAGCCTGATGGGTGTTGGGTAGAAGCTGTTCCTGAAGCTGGATGTTACAGTTTTCAGGCTCCTGTACCTTCTTCCCGATGGCAATGGTGAAATGAGTGTGCGGCCAAGATGCATTGCCTCGCTCTTCCTGCGGTTTACCCTGGCCCCCGTGGCCAACTCAAACAGGTCGCAGACGCTGATCAGTCTGCGGACCGACCCTGGATCCGAGCAGAAGAAGGCGACATCGTCCATGTACAGGGTGGCCTTGACCTGAGTGCCCCCACTGCCTGGCAATGTCACTCCTCTTATGCTCGCATCCTTCCTCATGGATTCGGCAAAGGGCTCAATACAACAGACGAACAAGACAGGGGAGAGAGGGCAACCCTGCCTGACTCCAGTCCTGACGGGGAAGCTGTCTGATTCCCACCCATTGATTTGGACTGCACTACAGATATCGGTGTAGAACAGTTGGATCCACTTCCTAATTCCTCCCCAAAGCCCATTTTGGAGAGCACGTCCCTCATGTACGTGTGCGATATCTTGTCGAAGGCCTTCTCCTGGTCCCAAGCTGACCAGGCAGGCATCCACCCGTCTGTCCTGCACGTAGGCAATGGTATCTCTCAGCAGCACCAGGCTGTCTGAGATTTTCCTGCCAGGTACAGCACAGGTTTGGTCCGGGTGGATCACCTGTCCCAGAGCAGACTTGACCTGGTTGGCGATGGCCTTAGACAGGATCTTGTAATCTTCCTTATATCATTCATATCCCCCTTCTGCTTGTAGATTAGGGTGATGCTGCCCTTCCTCATAGAGTCTGACATGCTGCCGGCTAGAAGTATGTGGTTGTACACTTCCAGCAGGTCCGGGCCCACCCAGTCCCACAGAGCCCAATACAACTCTGCCGGTAAACCGTCGCTTCCGGGAGTTCTATTCGAATCAAAGAAACGGATGGAGCCAGTCAGCTCCTCCAGGGTGTCTCCACCACACCCTGCCCTAGACTGTGGTCCTCCCCCACAGAGCCTTGGCGTTGGCTGCACCAAGCTTCAGTGCGTCCCTTAGCACGTACTCCTGCAGTCTGCAGCGGGCCAGTCGTCAACATTTCCCAACGGACAGCTCGCTCCGCTGGGAGGTCAACAAAGCTCGGGCAGACCAAAGAGCGTCTTTCACCGAGTTTATGACCTTCCAGCAGCACTCGATGTCAGTCTCTGAATGCGTCCCTGGGAACAGTCCATAAATCACAGAGTCCTCTGTGACGGAGCTGTTCGGAAAAAATCGTGACAGGGACCCCTGCAAACATCTCCAGACTCTCTTTGCAAATCCACACGCTGTGAAGAGGTGGGCCACCGTGTCCTCTCGATAGCAGCCGTCCCGAGGGCAGCGTGCGCTGGTAGTGAGGCTCCGGCGGTGCAGGAAGGATCTGACTGTTACATATATAGATAGATTACATAGAAAATAGGTGCAGGAGGAGGCTATTCGGCCTTTCGAGCCAGCACCGCCATTCATTGTGATCATGGCTGATCATCCAGAATCAGTAACCAGTGCCCAACTTTTCCCCATATCCCTTGATTCCACTAGCCCCCAGAGCTCTTTTAAATTCATCCAGTGATTTGGCATTCATTGCCCTCTGTGGCACAAAATTCCACGAATTCACAACTCTCTGGGTGAAAAAGTTCCTTCTCACCTCAGTTTTAAAAGCCACCCCCTTTATTCTAAGACTGTGGCCCCCTGGTTCTGGACTCGCCCAACATTGGGAACATTTTTCCTGCATCTAGCTTGTCAGAATTCAGAATCAGAATTACCTTTATTGTCATCCAAAAAAAACAAGTCTTTTGGACGAGATTTCGTCACCCACAGTCCAACAGTCCAGTCCTTTTATAATTTTATATGTCTATAAGATCCCCTCTCATCCTTCTAAACTCCAGTGAATACAAGCGTAGTCTTTTCAATCTTTCCTCATATGTCAGTCCCGCCATCCCAGGGATCAATCTCGTGAACCTACACTGCACTGCCTCAATTACAAGGATGTCCTTCCTCAAATTAGGAGACCAAAACTGTACACAATACTCCAGATGTGGTCTCACCAGGGCCCTATACAACTGCAGAAGAACCTCTTTACTCCTATACTCAAATCCTCTTGTTATGAAGGCCACATGCCATTAGCTTTCTTCACTGCCTGCTGTACCTGCATGCCAACTTTCAGTGACTGGTGGACAGGGACACCCAGGTCTTGCTGCACTTCCCCCTTACCTAACCTGACACCATTCAGATAATAATCTGCCTCCTTGTTTTTGCCTCCAAAGTGGATAACCTCACATTTATCTACATTGTACTGCATCTGCCCACTCACTCAACCTGTTCAGGTCACCCTGCAACCTCCTAACATCCTCTTCGCAGTTCACACTGCCACTCAGCTTTGTGTAATCCACAAACCTGCTAGTGTTACTTCTAATTCCTTCATCCAAATCATTAATATATATGGTAAATAGTTGTGGCCCCAACACCGAGCCTTGCTGCACTCCACTCGCCACTTCCTGCCATTCTGAAACCAATTCTCTGTCCATGTCAACACCCTACATCCAATACCATCTGCTCTAATTTTGCTCACCAATCTCCAGTGTGGGATCATATCAAAGACTTTCTGAAAGTCTAGATACACTACATCTACTGGCTCCCCTTCATCCATTTTACTTGTCACATCCTCAAAAAATTCTAGAAGATTAGTCAAGCATGATTTCCCTTTCATAAATCCATGCTGACTTGGACTTATCCTTTTACTGCTATCCTGGTGCACCTTTATTACCTCTTTAATAATTGACTCCAGCATCTTCCACACCACCGATGTCTGGCTAACTGGTCTATAGTTCCCCATTTTCTCGCTCGCTCCTTTCTTGAAAAGTGGAACTGATCCTGAATCAATTGAACATTGGAAAATGATCACCAATGCGTTCACTATTTCTCGAGCCACCTCCCCGAGTACCCTGGGATGCAGACCATCAGGCCCTGGGGATTTATCAGCCTTTCCTTTCCATCAGTCTACCCAATACTATTTCTCACCTAATGCAAATTTCTTTCAGTTCCTCTATCCCCCTAGATCCTCTGTCCTCTAGTACATCTGGTAGATTGTTTGTGTCTACCTTAGTGAAGACATATCAACTATTCTACCATTTCCTTGTTACCCGTAATAATTTCACCCGTGTCTGCCTTCAAGGGGACCCACATTTGTCTTTGCTAATCTTTCTCTTAACATATCTAAAGAAGTTTTTACTGTCCTTCTTTATTTCCTTGGCCAGCTTCCCCTCGTACTTCATCTTTTCAGCCCGTATTGCCCGTTTTGTTACCTTCTGTTGTCCTTTGAAAGTTTCACAATTCTCTGGCTTCCTGCTACTCTTTGCCATGTTATACATCTTTTCTTTTAGTTTTATTCCATCCCTAACTTCCCTTATCAGCCACAGTTGCCTTCTACTCCCCTCAGAATCTTTCTTCTGCTTTGGAATGAAATGATCCTGCATCTTCCGGATTCTGCCCAGAAATTCCTGCCATTCCATGAACTTCAAACTCATCTACTTTACTTCGTATACTTTGCGCATTCATATACAATACTGTGGCGATCGAAAAAGCCCGAAATAAAGGCGAGGAGCCGGGTATTTCGGGAGGAATGAATTTAATACGTTTGCTAGACCAGTCAAGTCTGCCAGAGTGAAATTGCGCCCAAAACCTCGTCCTTTATAACCATAGCAAAGGGCCACCCCCCTGGGCCGGTCCATTCCCGGGCCGAGGGGTCGGTAGTGATATGGCCCGACCCTTGGGAGCCGCCACAGGACCCCCCAGAACCGGAGGCACGAAACGCACTGGTGGTCGCACAACCCGCGTAAGAAAATCGGCCGACAGAGGGGCCGGCGGAGGCACAGTTGGAGGGACAGGTGGTGGGACCCGCACAGGGGGGCGACCTCGTGGCCGAGGCTGGGCAACCCGTTGGTTGATGTCCAAGTGGGCTGGCTTCAAGCGGTCAATTGACACGGCCTCCAGCCGGCCCCCCATGTCCAACACAAAGGTTGTCTGCCCGTGCTCCAGCACCCGGTACGGGCCCTCATACGGCCTATGGAGTGGCGTCCGGTGGGCGTCACAGTGCAGGAACACATAGGCGCAGTCCCGGAGGGCCGATGGCACGTACGGGCGGAATGTACCATGGCGGGACGTCGGCAAAGGTGCGAGCTTGCCAACTCGCTCTCGAAGGTGCTGTATGGTGGAAGAGGGCGGTCCCTCCCGCCCCGGCAACGAGGGCACGAACTCCCCTGGCACCGTAAGCGGCGACCCGTACACGAGCTCCGCTGAAGATGAGGCCAGGTCCTCCTTAAGCGCAGTCTGGATGCCCAGCAAGACACATGGTAGTGTGTCCATCCAGTCCGGGCCGGAGAGTCGCGCCTTCAGCTGTCGGTGGAACCTCTCCACTAGGCTGCTTGCCTGCGGGTGATAGGCCGTGGTCTGGTGCAGCCGCACGCCCAACAGGTGAGCCATGGCCGCCCACAGCTCAGAGGTGAACTGTGGCCTCCGGTCCGACGAGATGACCACCGGCACCCCCATTCTGGTCAGTCCGTAAGTTTGGAGCAGCAGCTCCTCAAGGGCTTTATACTTATCGCGGGCCCGGGGGTCCTCGAGGAACTCTGTAACCTCTTCGGCCGTGTCCTGGTCAAGGGTTCCCACCAGGTGGAAAAAACGGGTGTCATCTGTTGTGATGCCCCGCAGCTGGAACTGAGCCTCCGCTTGGTGAAACCAAACGCGAGGCCGGGTGGTCCAGAATGTCGGGAGTTTACATTTTTTTTTAATTTAAATTTTAACAAAGCACAGACATGTTACAACTCATAGTACCCAATGATACCTACATTATAAATTCAATTATACATGTATTGTTCTGTATTATCTCCCCACCCAAAACCCCCCTCCCCACCACCCCCAGTTAGAAAAAAGAGGAAAGAGAGGAAGAAGAAATAAAGAAAGAAAGAGAGAAAGAAGGAAACCTGAAGATGGCGGCGCGTCCAGACGCAGCGGCTTTGCGCTCCCACATTCGATGCAATCCGGAGCAGCCCAGCATCAAACGCGGCTGCGAGAAAACAGGAAAAAGTGTAACCAGAAAACGCAACGTACTTACCTTCACCACGAAGAATTTCAGGGCGGCAGCACGTCCTCACACAGCAACATCGCGCTCTTCAAAGCGCTGCAAACCACGCACGGAGCAGCCCAGTAGCGGTGGGAAAAACCTACCTGCACTGGAATCCAGTCGAAGCCCGTGGCGGTGAGTATAGACCCAACGGCAGCGGCAGGTCCAAATCCAACGGCAGCGGCAGGTCCAACGGCTGCGGCAGGTCCAGGTCCAACGGCAGCGGCAGGTCCAGGTCCAACGGCAGCAGGTCCAGGTCCAACGGCAGCAGCAGGCCCAACGGCGGCGGCAGGCCCAACGGCGGCGGCAGGCCCAACGGCGGCGGCAGGCCCAACGGCGGCGGCAGGTCCAACGGCGGCGGCAGGTCCAGGTCCAATGGCGGCAGCAGCAGGTCCAGGTCCAACGGCAGCAGCAGGTCCAACGGCAGCAGCAGGTCCAACGGCAGCAGCAGGTCCAACGGCAGCGGCAGGTCCAACGGCGGCGGCAGGTCCAACGGCGGCAGCAGCAGGTCCAACGGCAGCAGCAGGTCCAACGGCGGCAGCAGCAGGTCCAACGGCGGCAGCAGCAGGCCCAACGGCAGCAGCAGGTCCAACGGCAGCAGCAGGTCCAACGGCGGCAGCAGCATGTCCAGGTCCAACGGCGGCAGCAGCATGTCCAGGTCCAACGGCGGCAGCAGCAGGTCCAGGTCCAACGGCAGCAGCAGGTCCAACGGCAGCAGCAGGTCCAACGGCAGCAGCAGCAGGTCCAGGCCCAACGGCAGCAGCAGGTCCAACGGCGGCAGCAGCAGGTCCAACGGCGGCAGCAGCAGGCCCAACGGCAGCAGCAGGTCCAACGGCAGCAGCAGGTCCAACGGCGGCAGCAGCATGTCCAGGTCCAACGGCAGCAGCAGCAGGTCCAGGTCCAACGGCGGCGGCAGGTCCAGGTCCAACGGCGGCGGCAGGTCCAGGTCCAACGGCGGCGGCAGGTCCAACGGCGGCAGCAGCAGGTCCAGGTCCAACGGCAGCAGCAGGCCCAACGGCAGCAGCAGGTCCAACGGCAGCAGCAGGTCCAACAGCAGCAGCAGGTCCAACGGCAGCAGCAGGTCCAACGGCAGCAGCAGCAGGTCCAGGTCCAATGGCAGCAGCAGGCCCAACGGCAGCAGCAGCAGGTCCAGGTCCAACGGCAGCAGCAGGTCCAACGGCAGCAGCAGGTCCAATGGCAGCAGCAGCAGGTCCAGGTCCAACGGCAGCAGCAGGCCCAACGGCAGCAGCAGCAGGTCCAGGTCCAACGGCAGACGCAGGCCCAACGGCAGCAGCAGCAGGTCCAGGTCCAACGGCAGCAGCAGGTCCAGGTCCAACGGCAGCAGCAGCAGGTCCAGGTCCAACGGCAGCAGCAGGCCCAACGGCAGCAGCAGCAGGTCCAGGTCCAACGGCAGCAGCAGCAGGTCCAGGTCCAACGGCAGCAGCAGCAGGTCCAGGTCCAACGGCAGCAGCAGCAGGTCCAGGTCCAACGGTAACAGCAGCAGGTCCAGGCCCAACGGCAGCAGCAGGCCCAACGGCAGCAGCAGGCCCAACGGCAGCAGCAGGCCCAACGGCAGCAGGGACCGGCGACCGACTGACAGGTGGAGGGGACGTAGCAGACACTGGCGGGGGTAACGTGGACGGGGGGGCGACCGCGTGGGCAGGGCTGCGCAACCGGCACCGGCCGATCAATGTCCACGTGCGCCCGCTTCAGCCGTGCGACCAAAACCGTCTCACTGCGACCCCCCATGTCCAGATCAAATGTGGCCGAGCCGTGTTGCAGGACCCGGAAGAGGTGGAGAGGCCGATGGAGAGGTGATCGATGAGTGTCCCTGCGAAGGAACACAAACTGGCAGTCTTGCAGAGCGGCAGGGACGTGTGGATGGAAGGTGCCATGACACGACATGGGCACAGGTGCCAGCCTGCCCACCGTCTGCCGAAGACGTTGCAGGGCGTCCGAAGGCTGCTCCCCTTGACCCTGCGCCGGTGGGATGAACTCCCCGGGAACCATCAAGGGGGCCCCATACACCAATTCGGCGGAGAAGGAGGCCAAGTCCTCTTTGGGTGCGGTGTGGATGCCAAGCAAAACCCACGGCAGGGCATCCACCCAGTCTGGGTCCGTGAGCCGAGCCTTTAGGGCAGCCTTCTGCTGGCGGTGAAAACGTTCCACCAAACCGTTCGCCTGTGGATGGTACGCCGTGGTGTGGTGTAGGCGGACGCCCAAGAGGCATGCCATAGCCGACCACAGTTCCGAAGTGAACTGCGGCCCCCGTTCGGATGTAATGTCCAGTGGCACCCCGAACCGGGCGATCCAGTGCGCCGCCAAGGCCCGAGCGCAGGTGGCCGTCGAGGTGTCCGCCAGCGGAATGGCCTTCGGCCACCGCGTGAAGCGTCGACCACGGTGAAGAGGTGCGTCATGCCCCGGGATGGCGGCAGCGGCCCCACGATGTCCACATGAATGTGGTCGAACCGCTGTCTAGGGACACCAAACTCCTGCAGAGGCGCACGCACGTGTCGCTGGATCTTGGCGGTCTGTCACGGGATGACAGTGTGCAACCTGCTTACGCAGCCCGTGCCACGTAAAGCGGGAGGCTACGAGGGCCACCGTCGCCCGAATGGAGGGATGAGACAGCCCGTGGAGCACCTCGAAAACCCTGCGCCGCCAGACGACGGGGACGATGGGCCGCGGCAGGCCAGTGGAGGTGTCGCACAACAGCGTTGTGTCCCCTGGGCCACAGAAAATGTCCTCTAGCTGCAGGCCCGACACGGCCGTGCGATAGGCGGCCATCTCCTCGTCCCCCAGCTGTGCGGCTGCTAGAGCGGAATAGTCTATACCCCCGGCCATTTGTGGGACGGCGTGGACCGCGGGTCTAGACAGGGCGTCAGCCACCCTGTTGTCACCAATGTAATGGCGTGGCGGAGGCCAGAGAAAAGGCAGGACGCCAGGCAGGTTTAGTTAACGGTCTTTATTAGGCTGTGAGCTCCTGCTCACAGCGTAGTCCACCTAGGGATGAACCACACCTCCCAACGGACTGACCTTTAACCCCTTACGCCTGTCCGTCAAGTGATGAGGGGGCTGACCCAAGGAGTGGCCTGATCCCCAGGGACCGCCACAAGCTTTTTCTAATGAGATACAACTACGCATTTCTGCGTACCATCTTTCAATTCTTATTTCATTGTGATCTTTCCAAGTGACCGCTACACATTTTTTTGCTAATGCTATTGCTATTTTGAGAAATCTTCCTGATATTTATCTAAAATTAACCTTGGTAATATTCCTTTAATATCTCCCAATAAAAACAACCTTGAATCCAATGGTATGGTTTTATTCATCAATTGTTCCAAATTTTTTTTAGGTCTTTCCAAAAAAGAGTTAACTTCGGACATGCCCATGTGGAGTGTAAAAAAGTACCCACATCTTGGTTGCATCTAAAACAAATTTCAGATAAATTTGGTTTTAAATTGTTTAATTTTTTCGGAGTTAAATATAATTGATGTAAAAAATTATATTGTACTAAATTATATCTCACATTGATAGTATTTTTCATACTGTCTAAACACAATCTTTCCCAATTTGTTTCATCAATGCTAATATTCAGATCTGTTTCCCATCTTTGTCTTGATTTTTGAATTCCTATCTTTGGACTAGATTTTTGTAATAATTTATATGTTGAAGATATAAATTTTTTAGTTCCCCTGCCCTGAATCAAGGATTCAATTCCTTTAATTTGAAATAGAAACATGCAGAATGTCGGGAGTTTGATGGATACCTGGTCGGCCTGCGAGCCGGACGAACGGTCAGCTTTCCATTTTGCGTCCATTATGTCAGCAATGGACTGTCGGGGTCACCAATTGTGGCGCGTCGAAAAAGCCCGAAATAAAGGCGAGGATCCGTGTATTTCAGGAGGAATGAATTTAATACGTTTGCTAGACCAGTCAAGTCTGCCAGAGTGAAATCGCACCCAAAACCTCGTCAAGTCAAGTCAAGTCAAATTTATTTGTCACATACACGATGTGCAGTGAAATGAAAGTGGCAATGCCTGCGGATTGTGCACAAAAAAGAATTACAGTTACAGTGTGGCGCGTCGAGAGAGGCCCGAAATAAAGGCGAGGAGCCGGGTATTTTGGGGCGTTCGGTTTATTTCTCAGTTATCAGACTGGTTGAGTCTGCTGGAATAGCTTCGCGCCCAAAACCTTGTCTTTATATACCTAGTACAGGACCGCCCCCCCCCTGGACTGGTCCATTCCCGTGCCGAGGGGTCGGTAGTGGTATGGCCCGACCCTTGGGAGCCCACATAGGACCCCCCCCCCCAGAACCGGAGGCACAAACCGCACTGGTGGTCGCAAAACCCGACCGGACCGCGTACGGAAATCGGTCAACAGAGGGGCAGGCGGGGTCCTGGAGGAACTCCGTGACCTCTTCGGCCGTGTCCTGGTCAAGGGCTCCCACCAGGTGGAAAAAACGGGTGTCATGCATTGTGATGCCCCGCAGCTGGTACTGGGCCTCCGCTTGGTAAAACCAAACGCGAGCCCGGGTGGTCCAGAAGGTCGGGAGCTTGATGCCTACCGCGTCGACAGCTGCGGCCTGGTCTGCCTGCGAGCTGGACGGACGGTCGGCTTTCGATCGTGCGTCCATCCTACTATGAATGGACCGTCGAGGTCACCAATGTGGCGCGTCGAGAGAGGCCCGAAATAAAGGCGAGGAGCCGGGTATTTTGGGGCGTTCGGTTTATTACTCAGCTATCAGACTGGTTGAGTCTGCTGGAATAGCTTCGCGCCCAAAACCTTGTCCTTATATACCTAGTACAGGACCGCCCCCCTGGACTGGTCAATTCCCGTGGTCCGACCCTTGGGAGCCGCCACAACATATAAATAAAGTTAATAGGTTACTATAGTGTAGACAAAAATGTCTCTGGGGTTATAAAAGTTAACAGTCCTGATGGCCTGTGGGAAGAAATTCCGTCTCATCCTCTCCGTTTTCACAGCGTGACAGCGGAGGCGTTTGCCTGATCGTAGCATCTGGAACAGTCTGTTACTGGGGTGGCAGGAGTCCCTCATGATCTTGCTTGCTCTGGATCTGCACCTCCTGATGTATAGGTCCTGCAGGGGAACGAGTGTAGTTCCCATGGTGCGTTCTACCGAACGCACTACTCTCTGCAGGGCCATCCTGTCCTGGGCAGAGCTGTTCCCAAACCAGACTGTAATGTTGCCGGACAGGATGCTCTCTACAGCCCCAGAGTAGAAGCAATGAAGGATCCTCAGAGACACTCTGAATTTCCTCAGTTGTCTAAGGTGGTAAAGGTGCTGCTTTGCCTTACCCACCAGTGCGGCAATGTGCGTTGCCCATGTCAGATCCTCTGTGATGCGGACTCCCAAGTATTTAAAACTGCTCACCCTATCCACAGTAGACCCATTTATTTCCAGTGGCGTGTACGTCCTTGGATGTTTAGCCCTTCTGAAGTCCACAATCAGCTCCTTCGTTTTAGTGACATTCAAGAGAAGGCTATTGTCCTGACACCAGAGTGCCAGATCAGCCACCTCCTCCCGGTAGTCCTTCTCATCGTTGTTGGAGATCCGGCCCACCACCACAGTGTCATCAGCAAACGTGATGATGGAGTTTGAGCTGAACCTGGCCCCACAGTCATGTGTGTACAGGGAGTACAGTAGGGGGCTAAGGACGCAGCCTAGATGTGTGTTCCCCCATCCTGACCACTTGGGGCCTGGCGGTAAGAAAGTCCAGGACCCAGGCACACAGCAGGGTGCTAAGCCCCAGTTCCAACAGCTTCTCAACCAGTCTGCTGGGGACTATTGTGTTGAATGCTGAACTAAAGTCAATGAACAGCATCCTCACATAGCCCCCCTGGTTGTCCAGATGAGAGAGAGCGGTGTGTAGAACCTGGGAGACCGCATCATACATGGACCTGTTCGGGCGGTATGCGAACTGTAGTGGGTCCATGTTACGAGGAAGGAGGGCGCAGATGTGCTTCTTGACTAGCCTCTCAAAGCATTTCATGACAACCGAGGTGAGGGCCACCGGTCGGTAGTCATTTAAACACGCTGGAAAGGCATTCTTTGGCACCGGTACAATGATGGATCTTTTGAAGCATGCAGGGACCACGGACTTGGCCAAGGAGAGGTTGAATATTGTGGTGAGCACTGGAGCAAGCTGAGTAGCACAAGACTTTACCACTCGCCCAGATATACCATCTGGACCTCCAGCTTTCCTCGTGTTCACACGCGTCAGAGCCCACCTCACCTCATGCTCGGACACCGAGAATGTGTGCACATCCCCGGCGGTGGATCCCCCTCCAGCCTCGCTAGCCAGCGCCCCTTCGGGGCTGTTTTTAGACGGCGAGCTGGTGGTGTTACCCGTCTCAAACCGTGCATAAAAAGAGTTCAGGTCATCAGCTAAGGAGGAGCTGGCACTTCCGGTTGAGGGGGTGCTGGACCGTAGCTAGTTATTGTCCGTAGCCCCTGCCAAAGGCGCCTGGTGTCCTGCTGCTCCATCTGTGACTCCATCTTGTCCCGGTACCTCCTTTTTGCATTCTTCACTGCCTTTCGCAGTCGGTAGTCGTCCATGTTGCCGGATGCCAGGCCAGAGTTGTAAGCAGCGGTGCGAGCATTCAAGGCCACGCGATTAGACATGTCCACCCAGGGTTTTTGGTTAGGGAAGATACTGACCCTTACCGTGGGGATGATGGTATCGGCTATTGTGGCAATGAAGTCCGTAACCGCTTCCGCAAACTCATTTACGTCTCTGGAACTTGCTTGGAACATGTTCCAGTCGACATCGCCCAGTGCATCTTGCAGCCTGGCCTCTGAATGGTCAGACCACCGCTTTACGTCCCTTGTCACTGTCGCTTCCCGTACTATCCGTTGTTTATACTCCGGCAGCAGGAAAATGGCAGCATGGTCAGATTTTCCAAAAGGAGGGAGAGAAACGGCCTTGTAGCCTTTCTTGAACGGCGTGTAGCAGTGGTCCAAAGTTATATCCCCCCTGGTGACACACGTGATGTGTTGGTAGAAGTTGGGCATGACCTTTTTGAGATTTCCCCTATTGAAATCTCCAGCCACCAGCACAGCCGCATCAGGGTTCTTGTTTTGGTGTCGACACAGCACATCGTGTAGGGTCGACAGCGCCACAGTCTGCATGCGGTGGGATATAGACGGCTGTGATGATCACCGAGCTGAACTCCCGGGGTAGGTAGAATGGTCGGCATGAGATAGTCAGATGTTCCAGGTCCAGCGAGCAGGAACGAGAAAGCGTCTTAATATTTCCAGGATTGCACCAGTTATTATTGGTCAAGAAGCAGACTCCTCCGCCCTTGGATTTCCCGGATTCTTCCGTTCTGTCCGCCCGGAAAACAGTGAAGGACTCAGATGGGCAGATCACCTGGTCCGGCACCAGCGGGGTCAGCCATGTCTCAGTCAGACAAAGGATGTTGCAGTTCCTTATATCCCTCTGGAATCTGATCCTCGCCCTGAGGTCATCCAGCTTGTTCTCCAGGGACTGGACGCTGGCCAGAAGTATGCTGTACAGAGGTGGACGTAAGGCTTGGGCTCTCAGCCTGTTCCGAATTCCCCCTCGCTTCCCTCTGTTTTTTTCGACTTTCCCACGGACCTGCGCTCCCACTGCTGCTGCCGCGGTGCGCTCCTTTGATGATCTCTATCGGCCACGTTGATATATCGGTGAGTAGTATACTGTTTAATAGTGCTCCGGTAGCGCTCGAGTTTAATTTTACGAGCGTTTCCCGGTCGTACATTGGTTTACTGCTAAGTGCTAGCATACGCTAGAGCACTTAGGGATAATTTTTAAATAAACATACCAGTTTAAAACGCACAGTTCCCGCAGAGCTACCACGACGGCGACTGGACTGGACCGCGCCATCTTAGTCCTTTATAACCATAGCAAAGGGCCGCCCCCCTGGACCAGTCCATTCCCATGCTGAGGGGTCAGTAGTGCTATGGCCCGACCCTTGGGAGCCGCCACAATACTTTTAATTCCTTACTCATCTCACCTTTCACATCGATCCCTATTACACTTGGCCATACTCTTCTATCCCTTTGCAAGCTTTCTTTCCCATTAATTCTGGGGTCATTAACTATCCCTTTCTTTCCCTTTAACTCCATCCTTGACTATCCCATTTGACAAACCCCCCTGCCCCTATTTGGTTTAAACCCACCCGTGTAGCAGTGACAAACCTGCCCGCCAGAACGCTGGTCCCCCACCTGTTAAGCTGCAACCCATCCCTTTTGTACAATTCACCCTTACCCCAAAACAGATCCCAGTGATCTAAAAATCTAAGAATCTAAATCCCTGCCCCCTGCACCATTTCCTCAGCCAAACATTCAGATCCCCTATCTCCCTGGTTCTGCCCTCACTAGCACGAGGAACTGGAAGCAAACTGGAGATAACCGCCCTGGAGGTCCTGCGTTTCAGCATTTTTCTGAGCGCTTTAAAGGCACGTTGCAGAATATCCATCCCCTTCTTTCCGACGTCGTTTGTGCCGACATGCACTACCACTTCTGGCTGTTCACATTCGCCCTTGAGGATTTCCTGCACTCTGTCTGTGACATCCTGGATCCTGGCACAATGGAGGCAGTACACCATCCTTGAATCCCGCCTGTCGCCGCAGAAACAGGATGTTGCAGTTCCTTATGTCCCTCTGGAATCTGATCCTCGCCCTGAGGTCATCCAGCTTGTTCTCCAGGGACTGGACATTGGTCAGAAGGATGCTGGGCAGAGGTGGACGTAAGGCTTGGGCTCTCAGCCTGTTCTGAATCCCCCCTCGCCTCTCTTGGTTTTTTCCGACTTTCCCAAGGAGCCGCGCTCCCACTGCTGCTGCCGCGGTGCGCTCCTTTGATGATCTCTATCGGCCACGTTGAATCGGTGAGTATAATAATAATAATAATAATAATATGCCTTTATTGTCATTGTACGCACAGTACAACAAAATTAGAAGTGCTACAGCTGAAAACAGTGCGACAGTGCAGATCTTTCAAATACAATCGCACAGACATAGGAACCAACACAACAAATACCAGTATCAATAAAAAAAATTAAAAACCTAATAAATAATGAATGAGTTTTACACCTAAAATGCTAAAAAAAGTTTTATTTTTTTATTTTTAAGTGCGACGAAAATGAGAGTAGCCAAGCCATGTGCTTCCATTCACTGTTCTTATGGCCCAGGGAAATAAACTGTTTTTGAGTCAATTTGTTCTGGTCCTTAGGTTCCTGTAGCGCCTCCCAGAGGGCAGGAGAGCAAACCGTTCCTATCCTGGATGTGTGCTGTCCTTGATTATATTTGTGGCCCTGTTCAGACAGCGCGAGCTGGAGATGTCCTTCAGAGAAGGTAGTGGACAGCCGATAATTTTCTCTGCTGTCTTGATAACCTTCTGGAGGGCCTTCTGGTCTGCAGCCGAGCAGCCAGCATACCACACAATGGTGCAGTATGCCAGTACGCTCTCAATGGTGGAGCGGTAGAAGGTCACCAGCAGATTCTCCTTCAATCTGTTTTTTCCAGAGTAGTCTTAAGAAGTGCAGTCTCTGCTGTGACTTTTTAACTACCGCTTTAGTATTTGCAGTCCAGGAGAGGTCCTGGGAGATGGTGGTCCCCAGGAACTTGAAGGTGGAGACCCTCTCCACTTCCTCCCCATTTATATGAAGTGGGGTGGGAACCGCTCTGTGTCTCCTGAAGTCCAGTACCATTTCTTTTGTCTTGCTTGTATTCAGTGCTAGGTTGTTTGTCTTGCACCATTTGGACAGAGCACAGACCTCGTCTCTGTACGCAGACTCATCTCCTCCAGTGATCAGACCGACCACAGTTGTGTCGTCTGCAAATTTGATGATTGAATTGGAGGGGTGAATAGAAATGCAGTCGTGTGTATACAGAGCATAGAGGAGGGGGCTCAGCACTCAGCCCTGCGGAGAGCCAGTGCTGAGCGTAATGGTGGGGGAGCTGTGGGGGCCGATCTTGACAGATTGTGGGCGGTTTGTGAGGAAGTCTCTTATCCAGGCGCAGATGGATGGGGGAAAACCCAGGTTATTATACAGCTTGTCCTGGGATGCCTGGGATGATCGTATTGAATGCCGAGCTGTAGTCTATGAAAAGCATTCTTACATAGGTCCCCGGGCGCTCCAGGTGGCTCAGTGCAGTGTAGAGGGCTGTATTGATGGCGTCTTCTGTAGATCTGTTTGCTCGATAGGCAAACTGATGAGGGTCAAAGCTGGGAGGAAGGATGGCGTTGATGTGTTGTGCCACAAGTTTCTCAAAACATTTCATAACAACCGATGTAAGGGCTATTGGTCTGTAGTCATTTAGACTACTGACAGCAGGCTTTTTGGGGACAGGGATAATAGTAGCCGATTTTAAGCAGGATGGGATGGTGGCTTGTGTCAGGGAGATGTTAAAGATCTTTGTGAGGACCCCTGAAAGCTGGTCAGCACAAGCTTTCAGCACTTTACCAAGTACTCCATCAGGTCCTACTGCTTTATTTGGATTCACCATCTTTAGTACACGCCCAACTGTAAAGTGAGCGTGTTGGGTGTGGTAGATGGTGGGGGAAAGATGGCTGTGTGTGGCACTGCAGTTTCAAAACGGGCAAATAAATGATTTAGTTCCTCTGCCAGTGAGGTATCCACGCTGGAAGTCACAGATGTTTTGCCCTTGTAGTTGGTTATCTGCTGTAAACCCTGCCACACCTGTCGTGGGTTGTTCTGAGTCAGATGGTCCTCTATTTTCCTCTTGTAGTCCTCCTTGGCTGCTTTGATGCCCCTCCTCAGCTCAGCCCTTGCCACGCTGTATTGTGCTCTGTCTCCAGACTTGAAGGCAGAGTTGCGCGCTTTCAAAAGACACTGTACCACTCTAGTCATCCAGGGTTTGCGGTTGGGGTATACCCGGATGTGTTTGTTAACAGTCACATTATCAGTGCAGCTTTTTATATAGGACAGAACAGTTTCCGTATATTCCTCTAGGTCCTGGTGTTCAAATATAGTCCATTCTGTGCGTGCAAAGCAGTCCTGAAGCTCTGTGAGTGTTTAATAGTCTTCCAGTTGCGCTAGAGTTTAATTTTACGAGCGTTTCCCGGTCATACATTGTTTAGTGCTAGTCCTAGCGTGTTAGCACTTAGAGATAATTTAAAAATAAACATACCAGTTAATAAAAACGCACAGAGCTACCACGACGGCGACTGGGCTGGACCGCGCCATCTTCTCCATCTTCTGTGCGAGAATGAGTACAGCTTCTATGCAAAAAATACATGGATATAGTTACAGTCAGTGTGCTGGGTCCAGGAAAGATCTTCGGAAATATGCACGGCCAGGAATTTGAAGTTTTTGACTCCACCATCTCCGTTGATATAAACAGGATTGTGGGTCCTCATCCTTCCTCTTCCAAAGTCACTCTGCTCATGCGGAAGTTGTCTAGCAGGGCACGGGGAACCACTCCTGGCCGAGACCCGTCTCCCAGCATGGTGTACGTCTTCCCTGCTCCAGTGGGTCCGTTGGCGAACACGTTGGCATTTGCCCGTTGAGTACATGGGTCTTCTTCTGTCGTATGTCTTTTAGACCTGCAGCTCTGTTGAGGCGAGCCAGGCTCACGTGTCATCGTCCAGGTCGATCAGACCTCGTTCACCATTCGGTGGGCGGTATTTGGGGCAACTGGTGACTATTTGCTCCACTGTCTATGTTGGGTTCCCACACTCGCAGAAGGCACTGTCCACGAGACCTCACCTCTTCATCGCTACTCCATAGCGTCCCACGCCTGTCCTCAAGCGGTTGAGGGTTATCCACTGCTTTCGGGGCAGGTCCTGGCCAGGGACGTCCATGGGTTCACCGATGCAGCGGTGTAGCCTAGATGGTTCCGCTGACTTCCACTGGTCTCTCCATCTCCATCTTGTCTTGACCCAGGTGGCCTTGGAAGTGTCAACCGGTGTTGTACAGAGCAGCTCGTGGGCTTGCATGGCAAAGGGGCGCCGTGACTTGAGGCACACATGTTGTGGTGTCTCTGTGACGATCTGATGGAGAAGGTGGAAATCACTGGTCTGTGCCTTTCGAGAAGGAGACAAAGACAGCCTCTACGCGGCCTCCCCCTTACAGGCTCATAAACCCTTAAAGCGAAACTAATGTCTTTGCCACGTCTGCAGACCGCAAAACGCCATGCCTCCCCAGGCCAGACGGCACCGTCAAAAGCCGCCAACTGTCGAGGTTTAGTGCTACTGCAGCTCAACGTTGAAGGGCTTACCATCGCCAGGCTCAACGTCATCGAACAGAGTAAGTAGGTGAGGAAAGGTTTCACAGACAGGACGTACACCTCCAGCTGTAAACTGTCCTCACCGTAGAAACCATCAGAGCTGTATTGCGTGGTCTCCCCACGGTTTCTCCAGTTGACAAGGGATAGAGCGATAGGCATCCTTGATGGTGGTATAGCAGTGGTCCAGGGTGCTTCATCCTCTGGTGCTGCAGGCCACATGTTGGTGGTAGTTCGGGAGTGATTTTTTCAGGTTGGCTTTGTTGAAATCCCCGGCTATGGTGGTAAACGCCTCTGGATACGCTGTCTGCTGCCTGGTGACCACTGTGCTTGTTGACCTCCTCCAATGCTAGACGGACATCTACCTGGGGTGGGATGTAGATCGCAGTCAGGATGATGGAGGTGAATTCCCTCGGGAGGTAGAAGGGGCGGCACTTCACCGCCAGATGTTCCCCTCCTCTCCCTTTCCCAGATGCCTGCGTTCAGTTCACACGATGGATGGAGATACCCTCAGGCTGGACGGCTGAGTCTGGGGAGCTGGGGGTGAGCCATGTCTCCGTGAAACAGAACATAGAGCATTCCCTCAGCTCCCTTTGGTAAAGCAGCCTTGACCTTAAGTCCTCCACTTTATTTTCCAGTGAGTGTTCATTGGGTGGTAGGGTGGTAGGATGGTAGGAAGAGGGGGTTGTAGTCCACTATGCTTCAGTCTGACTGTTGAAGGGTCTTACTTGCAGTCCTGCCCGCTGGCCACGTTTCTGGACACCATGGAGGCCTACACCATTTCCAGCTACAGTACGTACTGTTCCTGCGATCCTCCGCCAGGTCGGGGATTCCCCTGCGATGGGGAATTCCCGTAGTCAGCAGCTCCGGTGCTGCCGGTAGATCGGAATAGCACTAATGCGTTTAAATGCAATAGCAGCATCAGTTGCATCGTCGGTTGCATCGTTGGTTGCTGCTGTTTCTTTTATACAGGTAAGCTGAGAACTACTATATTTGATGATTTTCTGCTGTGCTGCTGGCAACATGTCGCCACAGACAGGCGCCATCTTGTATGCGACCAAAGAAATGTATATCTAATCCCACAGAACCCTCTCCAGTAACTTGTCTGCCACAGATGTTAGGTTACCTCACCTATAGTTTCCAGGCTTTTCCTGGAAACATTAGCCAACCTCCAGCTTTCCAGCACTTAACCATATCAATCGATGATATATTTCAGCAAGGGCTCCTGCAAATGTTCTTGGATATACTTAACCAGGCTGGGAGGTGTATCTACTTTCTTACATTTTAGAACATTAAACATTTCCTCGCCTGAAATCCAGACTGTCCTCAAATCGTCACCATTAAGTTTCCTAATTTCATTCTGTTCATTGAGGATATTTTTATTTAACATAGAAAATAGGAGCAGGAGGAGGCCATTCGGCCCTTCGAGCCAGCACCGCCATTCATTGTGATCATGGCTGAAAGTCCCCAATTAATAACCCGTGCCTGCCTTCTCCCCATATCCCTTGATTCCACTAGCCCCTAGAGCTCTATCTAACTCTGCTAAAACATTTTATTGTCATTCAAAACTATACACCAGACAAGTGCATATTTGAATGAAATTCCATTGCATCTGGCTCACAATGTAACACAGAATAATAAAATAGATAAAATAAAATATAAGTAACTCGCACATAAAAAAAGAGAAATAACTGAGTTAATGGCAGCGGATTAATGGGAATTCAAGTCAAGTCAAGTCAATTTTATTTGTATAGCACATTTAAACACAACCCACGTTGACCAAAGTGCTGTACATCAGTGCAGGTACTAAAAAAGAACAGACAATAGCACACAAACCTAACAACACATACATAAACAGTTTACAGCGCCTCCTCAGAGGGCCTCAAACACTAGGGAATAGAAGTAGGTTTTGAGCCTAGACTTAAAGGAGTCGATGGAGGGAGCAGTTCTGATGGGGAGAGGGATGCTGTTCCACAATCTAGGAGCTGCAACCGCAAAAGCGCGGTCAGCCCTGAGCTTAAGTCTAGACCGCGGGATAGTCAGTAGCCCCAAGTCGGCCGACCTGAGGGACCTGGAGTTTGAGTGGTGGGTTAGAAGATTTTTGATATAGGGGGGCCAAGCTCGTTTAGGGCTTTGTATGCAAATAGGAGGAGCTTGAAATCGATTCTGGACTGTACTGTTGGAAAGGTGGGAGCGACTGGTACAGCGTCCGTGCGGTGAGTTTAAAACCGAGCGCGAGGCTTTTGTTTCACAGAGGCCCAGGAGCCGTTGGAGAGGTGGGAGCGACCACTCTCTGCAACGTTCCATTAGCGCGTCACACTTGAAAAAGTAACGCGGACTGGAGGGAGCAGCTGATTGGTGAGTAAGCGGGAGGGAGCAGCTGATTGGTGAGTGATTGGTGATTAGTTTGTATTTCTGCTTTCTGATAGCACTTTGAGTTAAGAGTTCTGGGTTTTTTAGTTAAAGGTACAGCTTAAAAGGATTACGATTTTTAAATAGGGAGTGTGCTGATTTGATTTGATTTAATTTAAGGGATTTGATTTAATATAAAGGGTAAACCATGTCAGCTGAGATCGGCCCCGTGGTTTGCTCATCATGTAGCATGTGGGAAATCAGGGATATTGACGGTGTCCCTGATAACTACGTGTGCAGGAAATGTGTCCAGCTGCAGCTCCTGGCAGACCGCATTGAACGGTTGGAGCTGCGGTTGGATTCATTCTGGAGCATCCGCGATGCTGAGAAAGTCGTGAATAGCACGTTTAGTGAGTTGGCCACACCACAGGTAAAGGTTAAGCAGACAAAAAGGGAATGGGTGGCCAGTGTAGCATTAAGAAGGTAGTGCAGGAGTCCCCTGTGGTCATCTCCCTCCTAAACAGATATACCAGTTTGGATACTGTTGGGGGCGATGGCTCATCAGGGGAAGGCAGCAGCAGCCAAGTTCATGGCACCGTGGGTGACTCTGCAGCACAGGAGGGGAGGAAAAAGAGTGGAAGGGCTATAGTGATAGGGGACTCAATTGTAAGGGGAATAGATAGGCGTTTCTGCGGTCGCAAACGAGACTCCAGGATGGTATGTTGCCTCCCTGGTGCAAGGGTCAGGGATGTCTCAGAGCGGCTGCAGAACATTCTGGAGGGGGAGGGTGAACAGCCAGTTGTCGTGGTGCACATTGGCACTAACGATATAGGTAAATAACGGGATGAGGTCCTACAAGGTGAATTTAGGGAGCTAGGAGATAAACTAAAAAGTAGGACCTCAAAGGTAATAATCTCTGGATTACTACCAGTGCCATGTGCTAGTCAGAGTAGAAATAGGAGGATATTTCAGATGAATACGTGGCTTGAAAAATGGTGCAAGGGGGAGGGATTCGAATTTCTGGGACATTGGAACCAGTTCTGGGGGAGGTGAGACCGTTACAAGCAGGACGGTCTGCACCTGGGCTGGAATGGAACCAATATCCTTGGGGGAGTGTTTGCTAGTGCTGTCGGGGAGGATTTAAACTAATATGGCAGGGGGATGGGAACTAGAACAGAGAGACAGAGGGGTATAAAATGAGGGTAGAAACAATAGGTAACAAGGTGAAAAGTAAAAGTGGCAGGCAGACAAATCCAGGGCAAAAATCAAAAAGGACCACTTTGCAACATAATTATATAAGGGGCAAGAGTGTTATAAAAACAAGCCTGAAGGCTTTGTGTCTCAATGCAAGGAGTATTCGTAATTAGGTGGATTAATTAAATGTGGAGATAGTTATTAATGATTATGATATAGTTGGGATTACGGAGACATGGCTCCAGGGTGACCAAGGCTGGGAGCTCAACATCCAGGGATATTCTATATTCAGGCGGGATAGACAGAAAGGAAAAGGAGGTGGGGTAGCTGTAAAAGGACGTCCCTCGTACGCAGAGTCTTTTACTGAATAGGTTTATTAATTGCACTACACACATTATGCCCTAGCTGTCCGTGGTCGTCACTGGAACTAGAGAGCGAGCTGGAGGTGGGGAAGCTACAATTATACAAGAGACCATGGGGAGTGGTTAGTAGTGGTGAGGTCACTATGTTAAAGGAACATGCACTGATCTACATCCTTCCTCTTGGAAACAAGAGCGACCACGGCTCATACGCTAGACTTAAACTATAAGCAGGGAGCAGATAGAATGCAGCACAACACAGACTACTCGTACCCACCGTACCGGACAGGCGGCTTGACCAGTCGCCCAGAGCGGGTGCGCAACCCCCCATCCCCTTCGGTCGAAGGAAGAGCAGGGACGGGTGCGGGTACCGAGGCAGGGGAACCGGGGGAAGGAGGAGAACTGGGCGGCGATACCCGCAAACGCGCAGGCGAAGGAGGGGAAGGGGGCTGGGGCGAGCCGGGCACAGACAGCCGAGACGGCGAAGGTTGGGGCACGCGAGGATGGACGGGAGCAGGAGGCACATCAGGCACCGGGGACTGGACGGGAGGTGAATACGGGACCGCGGGAGGCGGTGCAGGCTCGTTGACCAGCATCAGGTGCTGGCGGGTACGACGGTACACGGTGCCCTCGTAATTAACCAGGTACGACCGTGGAGAGTCAGCATTGCCGACGACCACGGCCAGCCGGTGGTGACCCGAGGCGGACTCCATCCGGACAACCTGGCCAGCGAACAGAGGGGGAAGGGGACGGGACGATTTGTCAAAGGAGCGCTTCTGAATGACTTGCTTTTCGATGATGCGCTCCTTGACAGCGGCAGGGCTGCGAGCCTTTGGTTTCAGGGATTGCTGGGAGACGGGGATGGGGGGTCTAGTGGTGCGGGACATGAGGCGCTGGGCAGGGGAACCGAGCGCGGGGTCGCGGGAGACGTTGCGGAGGTTGAGGAGGGCAAGGTACAAGTCAGAACTGGCAAGCCGACAACGTTCCATCAGTTCCTTCGCGCTGCGGACAGCGCGCTCTGCAAGTCCATTGCTTTGCGGGTACTCGGGGCTGCTGGTGATGTGGCGAAAGTTCCACAGGGTGGCGAAAGCGGCAAACTCCGCGCTGGTAAACTGGCTGCCGTTGTCGGACTGGAGAGATACCGGGGAACCAAAGGTAGAGAAGTGGCGGCGAAGCTTCCCGATGACGGCAGCAGACGTGAGGGACGGCAGCAGGTCCACCTCGAACCAGCTGGAGTAGGAGTCCACCAGGACCAGGTAGTGTTTGCCACGCCACTCGAAAATGTCGGCGGCAACAGCCATCCACGGCAACTCGGGAGCCGGCTGCTGCAGGAGAGGCTGGCGCTGCTGATGAGGTAGTAGGCGGTTGCAGGCAGCGCAGGCGGAGACCCTGTCCCGGATGTCCCGAACCATGCCAGGCCAGTAAAATTGTGCTTGGGCCTGGGATAAAGTCCTGGCATGCACGGGCGCCCAGCAGGGTGACGTTGTCAGATGCTAGCAGGAGGAACGTGAGGGGCCGAGAGGTCTCCAGAACAGTACAGATAACCGTTGCCTTCCCCACGGCAACCAGAACACCTCCCCCATAGGCATGAAGGCGGGAGTCGTCAGGAGTAACCCTCTCCCCCGAGCTTATCTGCTCGAAGAGGCCAACAGACATAACATTTGCAAAAGCACCAGTATCGACCTTCGCAGGGAAGGAGTGTCCATTGACAGTAACATGCACGGAAGGATCCGTTATCAACGCAGGTGCACCCAAAAGCGAAAACACTGTATCTGGATCGGGGAGTTCCTCGTGTTGGTACTGGGAACCGGTTGCGCTATCACTGTTCGCAAGGTTGTTTAGACTCCTTCTAGGAGCAGGGACAGGTCTCCCACGAGAACGACAAGCTGCAGAAAAGTGGTTCAGTTTCCCGCAGGAATTACAAGTTTTGCCCTGCGCTGGGCAAACGTTGAACTGGTGTGACGAGAAGTTGCAGTTTGGGCATCGGCGAGGGGTGACCGTAGTGGGCGCGGAGGGGGCGACCCTGGCCGGCGGGGCATTTAGCCGCCGGCGGCCGGTGAAATTTATGTCATGGGACGCCGGCCGAGATACTGAGGCAACAGCAGAGGCCATGCGTGCGGCATGCACGGCGTCCTTTAGCGACAGGTCAGGCTTCATCAGGAGCTCGTCACGCAGCCTGGAGTTTAGGAGACCGTTGACCAGGACGTCCCTGATCATCTCGTCGGGTGTGATCTTATCAAGGCGGCACCGCCGAGCCATATGCCTCAAAGAAGCAATGAAGGCGTCAACGTGCTCCCCTGGATTCTGACGACGCGTGAAAAAGTTAAAACGCTCAATAATGTTATTGGTGGGTATATCACACAGGGCAGTGAACTTGGCCATGAGACATACCGGGTCGTTGCGGTCCTCCGGAGGGACGAAATCGAACGAAGCATAGCGTTCCATTGCCTCCGGACCAGCCAGGTTGAGGAGCAGGTGAGCCCGTACTGCAGGAGTTGCATCAGGATGGGCAATCGCGATATAGTGTTCGTAGTCCCGCTGGAAGACAGTCCAGCGGTGCACTATGTCCCCATCAAAAACGAGCGTGTCCGGACGACGACACGAGTGAGCCATGGCAAAGTGGAAGGAGGGGACACAACTGGGAGGAACAAATAATAAAATAAAAACCGATCAACAGGAGACGCAAGTCTACCGCTCTGACACCATGTAAAAGGACGTCCCTCGTACGCAGTCTTTTACTGAATAGGTTTATTAATTGCACTACACACATTATGCCCTAGCTGTCCGTGGTCGTCACTGGAACTAGAGAGCGAGCTGGAGGTGGGGAAGCTACAATTATACAAGAGACCATGGGGAGTGGTTAGTAGTGGTGAGGTCACTATGTTAAAGGAACATGCACTGATCTACAGTAGCGTTGCTGGTTAGAGAGGAGATTAACGCAATGGATTTGAAGTACATTAGCTCGGAGGATGTGGAATCGATATGGGTAGAGCTGCGAAACACTAAGGGGCAGAAAACGCTAGTGGGAGTTGTGTACAGGCCACCTAACAGCAGTAGTGAGGTTGGGGATGGCATCAAACAGGAAATTAAAAATGCGTGCACCAAAGGTGCAGCAGTTATAATGGGTAATTTCAATCTACATATAGATTGGGTGAACCAAATTGGCAGGGGTGCTGAGGAAGAGGATTTCTTGGAATGTTTGCGAGATGGTTTTCTAAACCAACATGTCGAGGAACCAACGAGAGAGCAGGCCATTCTAGACTGGGTATTGAGTAATGAGGAAGGGTTAGTTAGCAGTCTTGTTGTGCGAGGCCCCTTGGGCAAGAGTGACCATAATATGGTGGAGTTCTTCATTAGGATGGAGAGTGACAAAGTCAATTCAGAAACAAGTTTTGGACCAATTGCAGGCGGGACAGGGATGATGGGCTGATCCCAGTGTATAGGGAGTTGCAGTAGTCCAGGCGGGAGGAAATAAATGCGTGGATGATTTTTTCTAGATCATCAAATTGGAGGAATGGTTTGATTTTAGCTATGGTACGAAGCTGGAAGAAACTGGCTTTTACTACAGAGTTGACTTGCTTGTCAAACTTAAAAGCTGAGTCAAATATCACGCCAAGGTTGTTGACATGAGGTTTGACTAGGGTGGATAGGCTTCCAAGGCTGCCTGTTGTCGTTTTGATGGAGTCGGGGGGGCCGAATAGGATGACCTCAGACTTGCTCCCTTTTAACTGAAGGAAGTTCTGTGCCATCCAACATCAAGAGTCTGATGGCTCGGGGGAAGAAGTTATTGCAGAACCTGGCTGTTCTCCTCTGTATGCTGCAGTACCTTCTACCAGAGGGCAGCAGGGTGAACAGTCCATGATGGAGATGGGTGGGGTCTTCGATAATGTTGTTGGCCTTGGTCAAGCAGCGTTTGTGTGCAATGTCCTGGATGGAAGGAAGTGAAGTCCCGATGATTTTCTCAGCCGTCCTATTGTGGCTCCTCACATAACTTTGGTTTGTGAGGAGTCCTATTACCATTTACTATAAAACACTGATAAAATATCTTTGGATTCTTCTTAATCATATCTGCCCAAATCGTAATTTTGCTCATCAATCCCCGCACTCCTCCAGGGATGCATTTGATCCCAGCTGCCTATTCCTAACCCATGCCTCCTATTTCCTGATCAGAGCCTCAGTTTCTCTCATTGTCCAGGCTTCCTTCCGCCCAGCTGCCTTGCCCTTCATTGTAACAGGAACGCGCGTGCCTTGAACTCTCACTGACACAGTGAGCTTCCACTTTCCTATTGCCACAAACAACCTACTCCAATCAACTTTTCCAAGTTCCTGTCTCATACTATCAAAGTTTGCCTTTCCCCAATTTAGACCTATAACTTGTGGACCAGTCCTATTCTTATACACAGCTATTTAAAACTAATAGAACTGTGGTCGCTGGTCCCATAACACTCAGTCACTTGCCCTGCCCAATTCCCCAAGGGCAGGTCATGCTTTGGCTCCCTTGGCCCTCCACACATTGGCTAAGGAAACTTTCCTGAACACACTTGACAAATTCCACCCAGTCTAGGCCCTTGGCACTGTGCCAGTCCCGGTCTATATTGGGAAAGTTAAAATCCCTACGTCGTCTTCTTCTTGCGTATGGCGTGCACAGCCTAAAGTTGTGGGTCAAGGGTAGACATCCAGGCCAGGGCAGCATCAGTTGCTGGGTGGATGGCCTTGAGGCCACCAGGGAAAAGCCTCAGTGAGCAGTCATTCACGATGTGTGGATGGTCTGGTCTGGATATCCGCAGTAGTAAGCAGGGCTGTCTGTCATCCCCCACTTGTGCAGGTGATGGGCTGTTCTTGCATGGAGGGTGCGGATCTTGTTCAGGGTTAGCCATTGCTTGCGATGGAGGTCAAATCCCCGTGGTTTCACTGTGGGGTCTGTGATCACCTCTCCGTTGTTGGTGTTGGCATCTTTCCAGGCTCTGTGCCACTCAGTCTTGGGGTTAAACTCTTCCAGGGATTTGGCTGAAGACCAGAAAGGTTTGCGGGACCTCAGGCATATGTTGGGCAGATTGTTCAAGTCAGCATGGATGGGAAGGTCAGGGTTAGCCTCGATGGTGAACCAATCTGTCAACATCCTCTCCCTTCTGCGTATGCTGGGAGGGGCAATGTGAGAGAGGACAGGGAGCCACTGCAAAAGTGTTGACTTAAGCATCCCTGTGATGACCCACATTGCAGAGTTAAGGACAGTGTCAACTCGTTTGATGTGGCAGCTATTAGCCCAAGCTGTTGAGTAGACTAGGGCTAAGCTTGCAGTACAGAGGGTGTGTGCGTTGACAAAATCCCTGCTGTGACAACACTATTATTTTTGCCTAGTTGGTGGCCTGTAGTACACTCCCAACAAAAGTCATCATCCTTTTTTATTTCATGGCTCCACCCGTATCGCCGAACTGGATGAACCCTTAGTAATGTCATCTTGTACTATTCAATAAAACAGCTTCCCCTTCTCATTTCCTGCCACCTCTATTTCGCCTGTCGAACCTGAACCCTGGAGCATTAAGCTGCCAGATTTCCGTAAAGGCTATAAAATCCCAGTCGGACGTACCTATCCATGTCCTGAGTTCATCCACCTTCCCCGTGAGTTTCACACATTGAAACAAATACAATTTAGCCCAGCTTTCCTCGCTCCCTGCTGTGTGCTCCTGCTGTCCTGTCAACTTTAAAAAACTCAAAATAAACTATTCAGATAACAAGAAATATATACAAAACAGGCCTGGTGCAAAAATGCTTTCGACATTCTCGGAGGCTAAACATACATTCAATGCGTCGTGACGTAGTGTTTACAGGTTTCCCCGGCACCCTCGCCACTCATGTGGCCCCCTGGGGTGAAATCCCCTCTCTTATTTGAGGGGCGTCTCCACCACACACTGCCCCTACGAGACTGTAATCAAGTCTGCTTGATATGAAAGCATGTGAGTTTTTTACAGTCATGTTGAGTTAAGAAAGGCGGTACTTCAGCAATATATCTGAGGTGATAGAAAGCACACTTTGTTACCTTATTTATGAGAGATTTAAAATTAAGATCATTGTCAATTTTTACCCCCAGGCTTGTGTCTTCTTGTTTGACATAGGCAGTTAAATTTCCCAGTTACCAAGTAACATCTCTCTCTTGGATTTTGATCCAAGTAATAACATTTCTGTCGTGTCATCGTTAAGTTTAAGAAAGCATTCATCCATTTTTTATGGGAATTAGACAGGAGGTCAAAGAACTTAAGGCATTTGCATCAGTGACACGTCACAGTGAGATTCTTGTTTTACGTACAGAAGTATGTAAAGAGTCGCCACATATAGGGTGTCGAAAAAGTTACAAAGTATTCCATTTAATCCCTAATAGCCCCTATTTGTTCTCAGTGCCCCCCCCCCCCTCCCCCACGCCGGGCCCCTCTTTGTTCTCAGTGGTGCCTCCGGCACCCACCGAGGGCCCATACGACCCCCAGCACTCACACAGGGCTGTCCTTGTCCCATCTCCAGTACCGCCAATGACACTTTATTGGCACTTGTACTTAGCTACAGTGAAACTCTTTATTTTTGCATACAGTCCGCAATGAATCGCCACGTTCTTGGCACCGACAATGTTACAAAAGTACTGAGTCATGTTGGTCTGTCTTGGTTCTCAGCCCACGGCCCCACCACCTGTCCATGACCCGACCACCTGTCCATGACCCCACCACCTGTCCACGACCCCACCACCTGTCCATGACCCCACCGCCTCTCCATGGCTCCACCACCTTTTCACGGCTCCACCACCTCTCCACAGATGTCTTGGCAGCTCCAATATGTCCCCATTGTAAATATGCAATTCAGGAAAGTTACTTGTCTGCACTCAAAATGTTATAGCTTAGTAGAAGATTGTAGCCATCGAAACGGTAGTTAAACATTTATTGTTGTCTCTGTGTTTAAAACAAATATAAACTCGATGTACTTTGAGCTTTGGAGATCCGACCCAAAGGGTCTCCAAGAGAATGTGTTTCTCTTGACGAATAAAGACTTTCATATTAACCAACTTCAATCTCCGAGTGGCTTCTTTCAAAACTCACAACAGACACACTTATACTCAAAAGGCTAAAGCTCAGGGCAGTAATTTAGTCTGGTTTTATGTATCAGTAAATGGTAGAGTCTGGCTGTGTTGTAGAACAGAGAGATCTTGGGGTACAGGAACATTGATCCCTTAAAGGGATGACGTAGGTAGACAGGGAGGTGAAGAAGGCATATGGCGCTCTTACCTTCATTGGTCACGGTATTGAGTGCAGAGATGGCATGTCATGTTATAACGACAAATTATTGGTGAGACCACATTTGGACGACTGGTTGCTCAGCTAAAGGAAAGAAATGGTACAGAAAAGTTTCAGGAGGCTGTTACCGGTTCTGGAGAGCTTGGGTTATAAGGAGAGGCAGGCTGGGACCTCTCTGGAGATAGGTTGAGGGGTGACCTATGGAGGTATTTTAAATCATGAGAGGCACAGACAAGGTTAATGGTCACAGTCTTTTCCCCAGGGTAGTGGAAATAGATTTAAAGGAGGCCTATGGGGAAACTTTCTCAGGCACAGGGTGGTACGTATATGGAACGAGCTGCCAGAGGAACAGATAGAGGGGGCACAATTACAATGTTCAGACGCTGTTCGGACATGTTCATGGATAGGAATGATTCAGAGGAATAAACGCAGACTGGGAACAATGGAGGGGTTGAAAGATGCAAATGACCATTTCATCAAAGCAAACAAACAGCTGCAACAGAGTTCGGGACAATCAGTGCGAGGGTCATGGTCAAGGGGAGCTCAGTCTGAGAGCAGGCAAGAATGCCACCCTCTGACTAAAGAAATTCCTCCTCACCTTCCTAAAGGAACGTCCTTTAATTCTGAGGCTATGACCTCTGGTCCTGGACTCTCCCACTAGTGGAAACATCCTCTCCACATCCACTCTATCTAGGCCTTTCACTATTTGGTAAGTTTCAATGAGGTCCCCCCTCATCCTTCAAAACTCCAGAGAGTTCAGGCCCAGTGCCGTCAATTGCACATCATATGTTAACCTGCTCATTCCTGGGATCATTCTTGTAAACCTGTGGTCTCTCTCCAGAGCCAGCACATCGTCCTCAGATATGGGATCTGAAATTGCTCACAATGTTCCAAATGTGACCTGACCAGCGCCTTATAGAGCCTCAGCATTCCATCCCGGTTTTTGTATACAAGCCCTCTTGAAATACTGTAAATACTAGCTTTGCATTTGCCCTCGTTACTACTTATCGATTCGACTTACAATTTAACTTTTTGGGAATCCTGCACCAAAACGCCCAAGTCCATTTGCATCTCTAATTTCTGGATTTTCTCCCCATTTAGAAAATAGTCTATGCCTTTTTGTTCCTACCATCAAAATGCATGACTCTACACTTTGCTACGCTGTTCCATTTGCCACTTCTCTGCCCACTCTCCCAACCTGTCCATGTCCTTCTGCAGAGTCCCTGGATAGAAGGAATGGATGACGTTTCGTTTTGGAAAGAAGGAATGGGTGACATTTCAGGATCTGAAACGTCACCCATTCCTTGTATCCAGAGATGCTGCCTGTCCCACTGAGTTACTCCAGCATTTTGTGTCTACAACCGGCCTAGTTTCCACTCTTCTGTTTTGCTCCCTGCTTGAACAGCAGAGTAATATTTGCAATTTTCCAATCGTCTGGAACCACTGCTCACTAGGGTTGCCAACTGTCCGGTATTAGCCAGGACATCCCATATTTTGGGATAAATTGGCTTGTCCCGTATGGGACCGCCCTTGTCCCGTATTAAGCCCAGGGGGCGCTGTAGGCCCGGAGAGTGTAGTAGGAAAAAAACTGCAGCTGCTGGTTAAATTCTGTGTCTACCTTCCGGACAGTGTAGGTGCGGACAGTCTAGGTCCGGAGGCCCGGGGGGCGCCTGACGAAGGTTGCTTAGCAACAAGCCTCCCAGCCCGGGCGGCCGCCATTGGTGGAGTGGGAGCACGTGGCCACTGGCTGGGTGAGGTCACATGGAGCACCTTGCCCTGCAGTCTATCTGATCCAGTGACTTATCCACCTTCCGATCTTTCCGTTCCCCAAGCACCTTCTCCCTAGTAATAGTCACTCCACTAACTTCCACCCTTTGAATTTCAGGCACGTTATTGGTGTCTTCCACTGTGAAGACAGATGCAAAATAGTTATTCAATTCCTCTGCCATTTATTTATTCCCCATTATCAATGGGGGGTTAATTGACCATTATAGATGACCCTGTGTGTAGGTAAATGGTAGAAACATAGAAAATAGGTGCAGGAGGCCATTCAGCCCTTCAAGCCAGCACTGCCATTGATTGTGATCATGGCTGATCGTCCCCAGTTAATAACCCTTGCCTACCTTCTCCCCATATTCCTTGATTCCACTAGCCCCTAGAGCTCTATCTAACTCTCTCTTAAATCCATGCAGTGATTTGGCTTCCATTGCCCTCTGTGGCAGAGATTTACACAAATTCAAAACTCTGGGTGAAAAGGTTTTTTCTCAACTCAGTTTTAAATGGCCTCCCCTTTATTCTAAGACTGTTGCCCCTGGTTCTGGACTCGCCCAAAATTGGGAACATTTTTCCTGCATCGAGCTTGTCCAGTCCTTATATAATTTTATATGTTTCTATAAGATCCCCTCTCATCCTTCTAAACTCCAGTGAAAACAAGCCTAGTCTTTTCAATCTTTCCTCTTATGACAGTCCCGCCATCCCAGGGATCAATCTCGTGAACCTATGCTGCACTGCCTCAATTACAAGGATGTCCTTCCTCAAATTAGGAGACCAAAACTGTACACAATACTCCAGATGTGGTCTCACCAGGGCCCTGTACAACTGCAGAAGAACCTCTTTACTCCTATACTGAAAGCCTCTTGTTATGAAGGCCAACATTCCATTAGCTTTCTTCACTGCCTGCTGTACCTGCACGCCAACTTTCAGTGACTAGAATGGGAGAAGTTGAGAATAACGTGGGATTAATGCAGGATTAGTGTCAGTGGCATTTTGATGGTCGGCACAGCCACGGTGCACCAAAGAGATGTGGGGGAGAGAGAAACCAACTATGGTGATCATCTTTGTGGAGCTTGCCTTTGTTGTATTGTGCAACGTAATATATACAATATCCATTCTGTTTATCATCAGAAGTGTCCAAAATAGGTCCCTTGTGTTTGTTTCAATCACATTTTAAATGGACAAATCTCCCATTCAACAGTTTCTCCTGTGTAGGAAGGAACTGCAGCTGCTGGTTTAAACCCGAAGATAGACACAAAAAGATAGACAAAAGCAATACCCGAGTTTCTGCTCCTCACTGACGATAACACTTCCCTTGCCGGAGTTTCTGAGCTACCTACTTCTTCTCCCCCTCTCGATATCCGGGCTGTCACTGTGTCTGCTCCATTTCCCACACTTCTATCGGCTCCTCCCCGCTCCCAGAGTCCGGCTTCACCTTCCACTCCAGCAGCTTCCCAGTTCCATCGTTTCCACCACCTTCCAGGAGATGCCACACATCCTCTCCAGGGGGACGGTTCCCTCTGTGGCTTCCCGGTTCCACTCTTCTCCAAATAAGCTTTGAACTACATAGACTTGGGGGAATTGGTTCTGTCGTTTTACACTATTATTGTTTGTTTGTTTTTATGTGTATGCGTATGTAGAAACTATACATATATATACACACACACGTGCTTTTTTGTTGTTTATTATATTGTTTATGAACCATAATACAATCCTTGTCCAGGATGTATTCAACCCCCCCGTGGTGCCCAACGTTCCCGGAAATCACCCAAGGCGCCTGTGGACAATGCGTAGTCCCTCTCCAAAATCACCTGGGTGCGCACGTAACCCCGAAAAAGGGGCAGGCAGCTGGCTCAGGCAGAGCCAACAGCTGATCTTTTGGGTCAGGACCCTTCTTCAGACTATTTGTCGTGGAAGGTGAAAGCTGGAAAAGAGGTGTGGGTGGGACTAATCCTGGAAAATGATAGATGGATACAGGTGAGGGGCAGGTGGGTGGAATAAGTGACAAAACTTAGAGGCAAAAATGAGACAACATTATGCTGGAAAAGGAGAGGAGTGAAATTTAAAGCAAGAGGGATCGGATGGGTGATGGCAAAGGAAGGAAAAGAGGAGGCAGAGAAGATAAAGATTGGACTCGGGGGTGGGGGATGAGTGCACAGAGAAGGGGAAACATGTGGTGCTGTTCCTCCAGTTTGTGTGAGGTTGTGTGCGCCACTCTGGCAATGGAGGCGGCCCAGGACAGAAAGGTCAGTGTGGGAATGGATGGCGGATGGGAGTCACTCTGTCAGCTAGCACAGACTCGATGGGCTGAATGGCATCCAATGTCACAAAGGATATGGAAATGGGAGAAATAAATTAAATGAGGGACTTTCATGTTGAGATTCCAGCATCTTCAAGTAATAATAGTTTGCTGTGCTGTCGGGGGGGGGGGGAGAGAGTGAGAGAAAGAGAGAGAGAGTGAGAGCTAGGAAGGGAGGGAGGGGAGAGGGCGAAATGAGGAGAGGGAGCAGTTTCTCTCCTGAGATGCTGCCTGACCCACTGAGTTACTCCAGCATTTTGCGATACCTTCGAAAGAAAAAGAAAATCACAAGAAACTAGAGATATATATATACATGTGTCTATATATATCCATATACATAAACCATAGAGGCCGTATCGCCTTCATGGTTTATGTACATCTTGTGACAAATAAAATTCAAGATTCAAGATAGCTTTATTTGTCATCCAAAAAAACGATTTTTTTGGACGAAATTCAGTCACCCACAGTCCAACAATAAAACATTAAATTAGGCAGATTACACAATAAAGCATTAAAATAGGCAAATTACACAACCCCAAAAACACACAAAAAAAAGAAACATCCATCACAGTGAGTCTCCTCCAGTCCTCTCCTCACTGTGATGGAAGGCCACAATGTCTTTTCCCTTCCCCTGCCGTCTTCTCCCGCGGTCAGGTTGTTGTGGCTGCAGGCCGCACCGGACGGTGAAAGGTCCGCAGCGGGCCGACCCAAGCCCCGCGATCCGGGGCGGGCGAACACGCTGTCGCTGCCGCTGCTGCTGCTGTGGTCATGATTGGGAGAACGATGTGCTGAGAAGTGTACATACACATATACACACACACACACAAATATATATATATACATACATACACACATGCGTATATATATCTCGTTTCTTTCTTGTGATTTCCTCTAATTATTTGTTTAGCAACCTTTTTCTTTATGTATATATATTTCTTCATATATATGCATTTACATAAACCATAAAGGTCGAATCGCCTTTATGGTTTATGTACATCATGTGAAAAATAAGATGAAGAGAGAAATAGAGCATTGCTTTAAATCAAAGTTGCTTCTGATCCAAGAGAAGGAACTTTGAGATCTACTTATCTCTTGCCTCTCACACACAGATACATATATATAATAAGTTACATTTGTGCAGAGTGTGTGTTTGAGCCATACAAGGGAAACTGCACAAAAGAGGGGGCTGGGAAGGAAGGATTGGAGGGAAATGGGCAGAAACAGCAAGAAATAATAAAATCAGAGAAATTAAGCGGGGGAAAACATTTAAAAATAAAAATAACAAAAACACGTGAGTTGATGGATGAGATGTTTTCTGCATTTTAATGGTATCATCACACTGCTCCCCTCCAACACTGATTACACTGCGAGAGGCGGAGCGAGCGGCGGGATTTGCTTACTAAAATGGCGGCCGTCCCGCTCCGTACTTCAGTCCACGCGATAGCGACGGAGTGGTCCATCTTGCTCCTCTAGTATCTTTGGGCCTGCCGCGCAGCGGCGTCTGGCGTCATGGAGGCTGCGGGCTCGGCGGCGGAGCGGAGTGACCTGCAGCTGCTACTGGCGGCCGAGCAGCAGAAGGCGCAGCTACAGCTGAGAATGCACAGCCTGACGGCCGAGTGCTGGGACAAGTGCGTGGAGAAGCCGGGCTCCAGGCTCGACTCGCGGACTGAGAGCTGCCTGGTCAGCTGCGCCGATCGCTTTGTGGACACCACGCTGGCGCTCGCCAACCGCCTCGCGCAGATGGCGCAGAAGGGAGGCCGCTGACGGGCTGTCCCGCCGCCGTCCGCGCGGGGACACACACACGCGCCCGCCCGCGCGGACACGGACACACACGCGCCCGCCCGCCCGCGCGCTGCCTGCAACCGTCGCTCGGTTCAAACCCAGCGGCCGCCTTGTGTCCGTCTCCACGTCAGCTGAAGGAGCCCAAGGTCATTGCACCAACTCCTTGCTGTGTCCACAGCGTCTGCACGTCTTCAGCGGGACTGACTGGATCAATGGCAACCGGTTACACCCAGGGGTTTGGGAACTGCCGTTGCAGCACAAGACTAAAGTTGCGGCCCGGGTGGATGGATGAAGCCTCAGGACACCAACCCTTAACTTGGGGCTGGGAATGAATGTGCCGCAGACCGAGTGGTGACCGGTGATCGTGTGCGCTGCGTTATTACCTCAAGCCGCCGCGCTGCCCACAGCAACGAGACGCGGCTGTATTTGTCCACCAGGACACAACTGTCTATGTTACCGAGTTTGTGTGAGTTGTCTGTGCTGCCCCAGTAATAAACGTCATGCAGAGTTACAGCAACTGCAGTTCTTGGTTTACAAACATCACCAAGTACAGGAGTAACTCGGCGGGTCAGGCAACATCTGGAGGACATGGACAGGAGGCTTTTCCGGTTGGGACCCGTCTTCAGACTAATTGTCGTGGGGGTGAAAAAACTGGGGGAAAGTTCGGGTAAGACAAAGCCTGATGATAGATGGACAACAGGTGAGAGGGAGGGAGGATCATTGGCAGATGGGTGGACTAAGGCCAGAGATGAGAGGCATGGATGGGGTAGGCAGATGCATTTCTTCCCCATTTGGAAAAAATATATACTGGAGGGCATAGCTTTGTGAGAGGAACAAAGTTTAAAGATATGCAAGGCAAGGTTTTTTTTACACAGAGGATCATAAGTGCCTAGAACGTCATGCTGGGCGTTTAAAATACTTTTTGATAAGTATATGAGCTGTCGGGGCAGAAGGTGCTTCCAGTCTGAGCAGCGGACATGTTGGCTCTAATCCAGGCAAGGAGACTCGACCGGGGAGACCGAAGTCAGGAAGAGCCATAGTAGTGGGTGACTCCATTGTCCGAGGTGCGGACAGTAGATTCTGTGGCGGCAGGCGGGACTCGAGGATGGTCTGTTGCCTCCCTGGTGCAAGGGTTCAAGACATCACGGACCGGCTTCAGAACATTCTAGCGAGGGAAGGAGATCAACCGGAAGTAGTTGTGCACTTGGCCACGGACGACGTCGGTAGGAAGAGGAAGGAGATACTGCAATGTGAGTTTAGAGAGTTAGGAAGAAGACTGAGAAGTAGGACGTCAAGGGTGGTTATCTGTGGATTGCTACCTGTACCTCGTGCTGGTGAGGGCAGGAACAGAGAGATCGGGGATATGAATGTATGGCTGAGGGACTGGTGCTTAGATTTCTAGACTACTGGGATCTCTTCTGTGGTAGGGGTGACCTGTACAAAAGGGATGGGTTACACGTTAACAGCAGGGGGACCAACATTCTGGCAGGCAGGTTTGCTAGTGCTACATGTGTGGGTTTAAACTAAGTAGTAAGGGGGAGGGGTTGACAAATTGGGAATATGAAGATGGAGTTAAAGGGGAAGCGAATACAGGAGAAATTGCAAAGGACTCTCGAATGAATGGGAAGGAAAGTTCTAGATAGGATAAGAGTACGGTCAGGGCCAATAGTGACCGGTGTGAGAGGGGAGGTGAATACCGAAGTTAAAGTGTTGTATTTAAATGCGCGAAGTATAAAAAATAAAGTGGATGAGCTTGAGGCTCAGTTAGACATTGGCAAGTATGATGTTGTGGGAATTACAGAGACATGGCTACAAGAGGACCAGGGCTGGGAACTGAATATTCAGGGGTACACAATGTATAGAAAAGACAGACAGGTGGGCAGAGGGGGTGGGGCCGCTCTGTTGGTAAGGAATGATATTCACTCCCTTGCAAGGGGTGACACAGAATCAGGAGATGTAGAATCAGTATGGATAGAAATGAGGAATTGTAAGGGTAAAAAGATCCTAATGGGAGTTATCTACAGACCCCCAAACAGTAGCCACTACATAGGGTGCAAGTTGAATCAAGAGCTAAAATTGGCATGTCGCAAATGTAATGCTACGGTGGTTATGGGAGATTTCAACATGAAGGTCGACTGGGAAAATCAGGTTGGTACTGGACCCCAGAAAAGGGAGTTTGTGGAGTGCCTCTGTGATGGATCCTTAGAACAGCTTGTACCAGGGAGAAGGCAATTCTGGATTTAGTGTTGTGTGATGAACCTGATCTGATAAGGGAACTCAAGGTAAAAGAGCCATTAGAAGGCAGTGATACGTTTTACTCTACAAATTGAGAGGGAGAAGGGAAAATCGGAAGTGTCATTATTACAATATAGCAAAGGGGATCACAGAGGCATGAGGCAGGAGCCAGCCAGGTTTGACTGGAAGGAGGCCCTAGCAGGGAAGACGGTGGAACAGCAATGGCAGGTATTCCTGGGAATAATGCAGACGTACGATCAATTTATCCCAAAGAGGAGGAAAGATTCTAAGGGGAGTAAGACAATAGACAATAGACAATAGACAATAGGTGCAGGAGTAGGCCATTCAGCCCTTCGAGCCAGCACCGCCATTCAATGCGATCATGGCTGATCACTATCAATCAGTACCCCGTTCCTGCCTTCTCCCCATACCCCCTCACTCCGCTATCCTTAAGAGCTCTATCCAGCTCTCTCTTGAAAGCATCCAACGAACTGGCCTCCACTGCCTTCTGAGGCAGAGAATTCCACACCTTCACCACCCTCTGACTGAAAAAGTTCTTCCTCATCTCCGTTCTAAATGGCCTACCCCTTATTCTCAAACTGTGGCCCCTTGTTCTGGACTCCCCCAACATTGGGAACATGTTATCTGCCTCTAATGTGTCCAATCCCCTAATTATCTTATATGTTTCAATAAGATCCCCCCTCATCCTTCTAAATTCCAGTGTATACAAGCCCAATCGCTCCAGCCTTTCAACATACGACAGTCCTGCCATTCCGGGAATTAATCTAGTGAACCTACGCTGCACGCCCTCCATAGCAAGAATATCCTTCCTCAAATTTGGAGACCAAAACTGCACACAGTACTCCAGGTGCGGTCTCACCAGGGCCCGGTACAACTGTAGAAGGACCTCTTTGCTCCTATACTCAACTCCTCTTGTTACGAAGGCCAACATTCCATTGGCCTAAGAGGCACCCGTGGCTGACAAGGGAAGTCAAGGACAGCATAAAAATAAAAGAGAAGTATAACATAGCAAAGAAAAGTGGGAAGCCAGAGGATTGGGACTCTTAAAGAGCAACAGAAGATAACTAAAAAGGCAATTTTGGGAGAAAAGATGAGGTATGAGGGTAAGCTAGCCAATAATATAAAGGAGGATAGTAAAAGCTTTTTTAGGTATGTGACGAGGAAAAAAAAGTCAAGGCAAATGTGGGTCCCTTGAAGACAGAAGCAGGGGAATTTATTATGGGGAACAAGGAAATGGCAGACGGGTTGAACCGGTACTTTGGATCTGTCTTCACTAAGGAAGATACAAACAATATCTTCTCTCCTGAGATGCTGCCTGACCTGCTGAGTTACTCCAGCATTTTGTGAACAATCTCCCAGATGTTCTAGTGGCCAGAGATCTGAGGGTGACGGAGGAACTGAAGGAAATCCACATTAGGCAGGAAATGGTGTTGGGTAGACTGATGGGACTGAAGGCTGATAAATCCCCAGGGCCTGATGGTCTGCATCCCAGGGTACTTAAGGAGGTGGCTTTAGAAATCGTGGACGCATTGGTGATCATTTTCCAATGTTCTATAGATTCAGGATCAGTTCCTGTGGATTGGAGGGTAGCTAATGTTATCCCACTTTTTAAGAAAGGAGGGAGAGAGAAAAAGGGAAATTATAGACCAGTTAGTCTTACATCAGTGGTGGGGAAGATGCTGCAGTCAATTATAAAAGACAAAATTGCGGAGCATTTGGATAACTAACAGGATCGTTCCGAGTCAGCATGGATTTACGAAGGGGAAATTATGCTTGACTAATCTGGAATTTTTTGAGGATGTAACTAGGAAAATTGACTGGGGAGAGCTGGTGGATGTAGTGTACCTTGACTTTCAGAAAGCCTTCGACAAGGTCCCACATAGGAGATTATTGGGCAAAATTAGAGCACATGGTAGGGTACCGACATGGATAGAAAATTGGTTGGCAGACAGAAACCAAAGTGTGGGGATAAATGGGTCCCTTTCAGAATGGCAGACAGTGACTAGTGGGGTACCGCAAGGCTCGGTGCTGGGACCGTAGCTATTTACAATATACATTAATGATTTGGATAAGGGATTAAAAATACCATTACCAAATTTTCAGATGATACAAAGCTGGGTGGCAGTGTTAACTGTGAGGAGGATGCCATGAGGGTGCAGGGTGACTTGGACAGGTTGTGTGAGTGGGCGGGTGCATGGCAGATGCAGTTTAATGCGGATAAATGAGAGGTTATCCACTTTGGTGATAAGAACAGGAAGGCAGATTATTATCTGAATGGTGTCAAGTTAGGAAAAGGGGAAGTACAAAGAGATCTCGGTGTCCTTGTTCATCAGTCACTAAAAGTAAGCATGCAGGTACAGCAGGCAGTGAAGAAAGATAATGGCATTTTGGCCTTCATGACAAGAGGAGTTGAGTATAGAAGCAAAGAGATCCTTCTGCAGTTGTACAGGGCCCTAGTGAGACCACACCTGTAGTACTGTGTGCAGTTTTGGTCTCCAAATTTGAGGAAGGACATTCTTGCTATTGAGGGAGTGCAGCGTAGGTTCACTAGGTTAATTCCTGGAACGGCGGAACTGTCGTATATTGAAAGACTGGAGCGACTGGGCTTGTATACACTGAGATTTAGAAGGATGAGAGGGGATCTTATTGAAACATATAAGATTATTAAGGGTTTGGACATGCTGGAGGCAGGAAACATGTTCCCAATGCTGGGGGAGTCCAGAACCAGGGACCACAGTTTAAGAATAAGGGATAGGCCATTTAGAACGGAGATGAAAAACTTTTTCAGTCAGAGAGTTGTAAATCTGTGGAATTCTCTGCCTCAGAAGGTAGTGGAGGCCAATTCTCTGGATGCTTTCAAGAGAGAGTTAGATAGAGCTCTTAATGATAGCGAAGTCAGGGGGTATGGGGAGAAGGTAGGAACGGGGTACTGATTGTGGATGATCAGCCATGATCACATTGAATGGCGGTGCTGGCTCGAAGGGCCGAATGGCCTACTGCACCTATTTTCTATGTTTCTATGAAAATGCTGCCAGGGTGATGGTTAGGCACGTACGATGGTAGCATTTAGGAGACATTTGGATAGACATGAGGATATGGAGGGAAACGGACCATGTGCAGACCGATCAGGTAAAGGAGGGCACCTGGCACTGAAGAGAGGGGACAAAAAAGTGGATACTTTCAAGGAACTCCTAGATCTCTCTGCTCTACAACGCTCCTTAGTCTTACCATTCACTGTGTAGGTCCTGCCCATGTTAGACTTCCATCACGTAACATTTCTGTATTAAATTCCATCAACCATTCCTCAGCCCACCTGCCCAACAATCTTTGCCAACCATCTTCACTATCTACAATACCACCCACTTTAGTGCTAATTATGCTATGTACGTTCTCATCAAAATCTTTTAAATGGTGCTTTGGTACCTCCTCTGGCAGCTCGTTCCATATACCAACCACCCTCTATGTGAAAGAGTTGACCTTCAGGTTCTTATTAAATCTTTCCCCTCACCTTAAACCGATCTTCTGGTTCATGTTTCCCTGACTCTATGCATCCACCCCACCTGTTCCCTCATGATCTTGTACACCTCTGTAAGATCATCAGTCATCCTCCTGCACTCCAAAGAATAAAGCGCCTAGCTTGCCCAACCTCCCCCTGTAGTTCAAGCCCTCAAGTCCCGGCGACATACGGCAATTGTAACATAATTTCTATACTCATTACCCCGACCATTGAAGGGTAATGTGCGGAAAGACTTCTTTAGTTTTCGAGAAACAGCGCAGAAACAGGCCCTTCGGCCCACCGGGTCCGCGCCGACCAGTGATCCCTGCAAATTAGGGACAATTTTCACATACCTGTACGTCTTTGGAGTGTGGCAGGAAACCAAAGATCTCGGAGAAAACCCACGCAGGTCACGGGGAGAACGTACAAACTCCGTACAGACAGCACCCGTCTGGAACGAACCCGGGTCTCTGGCGCTGCAAGGCAGCAAATACCTCTGCGACACTGTGCCGGCCTTATCTACCTGTGACGCTGCTTTCAAGAAACTTTAAACTCTCCCTCCCCCCCCCCTCACCTTAAACCTATGCCCTTTAGTATTTAACATTTCCACCTTGGGTACAAGATTCACACTCTCTAGTTCTCATAATTAGCTTCCATCAGGTTTCCCCGCAACCTCTGAAGCTCCAAAGGAAACAATCCAGGTCTGTCCAACCTTTCCTAGTAGCTTAAGAAAATAACTGCAGATGCTGGTACAAATCGATTTATTCACAAAATGCTGGAGTAACTCAGCAGGTCAGGCAGCATCTCGGGAGAGAAGGAATGAGTGACGTTTCGGGTCGAGGCCCTTCTTCAGACTGATGTCAGGGGGGCGGGACAAAGGAAGGATATAGGTGGAGACAGGAAGATAGAGGGAGATCTGGGAAGGAGGAGGGGAGCAGCTAATACCTTCTAACCCAGGCAGTATTCTGGCAAACCTCTGCTGCACCCTCTCCAGACTTCCTGCAACGGGACGACCAGAACTGCACACAATATTCCAAATGTGGCCTGACCAAAGTTTTATAAAGCTGCAGCATGACTTCCTGACTATTTCCAAAGGACATGAAGTGCTGGAGTAGCTCAGCACGTCTCCCTGAAGAACATAGATAGGTGACATTTTGGGTCGTGACCCTTCTTCAGTCTGATTGTAGGAGGTGGGGAGAAGAAAACTGGACGAGGGGAGAGGCAGGATCTCCATGGCAGTTAATAGGTCGACACAGGCGACGGAGGGGGGTGTTGGACAACTGGTTGGAAAAAAAGCCAAAGATAAGAAAGAAAGGAAGGTGAGACTGGTTTGAAGAGATACAGATTCTAAAGCCAGAGGGAGGAAGTTGACAAGAGAGGGTGAATGGAAGGGGGAAATAGATGGCAGTTCGGGTGGGGCACAGGAGAGTTTGGGGTGAGGGAACATTAGCGGGAAGGGAGTTCAGGGGAGAAAGGTGGGGGGGTGTTGAGAGTTTAATTCAGAGATACAATACGGAAACGGGCTCTTCGGCCCACCGAGTTCGCGCCGACCGGTGATCCCCACACACGAACATTATCCTACACACACAATTATACCAAGCCAATTAGCCTACAAACCTGTACGTCTTTGGCGTATGGGGGGAAACCACAGATCCCGGAGAAGATCCACGCAGTTGACGGGAAGAACGTACAAACTGTCAATGTTCATACAGTTGGGGTGTAGGCTACCCCAAGTAGAAAATGAGATACTGTTCCACTAGTTTGCGTGTGGCCTCACTCTGCTAATGATGGCCCAGGACATAAAGGTCAGTGTGGGAATGGGAAGGGGTGTTGAAATGGTTATTGTGTAATGCAATATGTGCAGGATTCAAGGATTCGGATCAATGAATGGAGGAAGCATATGGTGAAGAGCACAAATTACTATTTATTAAAGCAAACACAAATAAAACACAGAAAAACTATCGACAATCAATAAAGAAACAATACAAAAGTCTCCCTGTCTGCACGCACCACGGTCCAAACTCTCCTCTCCGTGTTGAGGCTCTTCTCTCTCCCCGAAGATGAAGCTCGTGCTCTCGTGGTGAAGCATGTGCAGTCTTTATTCAATAATTTTACCTCCAAGAACAACAGGTGATTGATTATGTGTCAAGCTAGCTTTCCTCCTTGGTAGCATAATGGCGTGAGTTATGTGTCCTGTCAGACACTGAGCTAGTCTCAGATGTCTCTGGGAAAGCAAAACTTATCTCAGTGACCTCAGGTTTCCGCATGATCTACTGGTCCCTTTGAATTAGCCCAAGCATTCTTCGAAAACATCTACTTATTTCCCTAAGCAGGATTCGAAATAAGGTGCTGCTAATTCAGCTGACAACTCAATTTAAACTCACAGCCTGTTTAACCCCTACATTACATCCCATCCCTTGGAGTTGTCAGGCTACATTAGCACCCATATAACTGCATATTACTGTATAAAAGTACCAACAATAATAGTCAAAAGTTCAGTATAAATCATCAGTCCCAGAAAAAAATATGTGTCTTTCTGCAGATTATCATAATCCCTTCTTGGTTCAATCATTTGGTACAGTTATTGGAGCCGAACAGTCACCATCACGGGCTTCACAAACAAGGGCCACGGTCTGACATCCGTGGTATCTGAAAGACAACGTAATACCTGCTCTTATTTCCAGTAAAATATCGTAGGTTTTCCCGAATCTACACAAACCGGCACTGACTGTCCTTGTATTAATGCCCAGAATGTATTTCCTTGCCCGTCCGCAAGAATTGTTGCCATTTGCGGAGGGTTATTAGGGTCGTGCACCCATACCATGCCACCACTGGACACTTTGGAAGCTGGAGCGTGAGTGGGAGGAGGCACGACGTTGTTGCACTTAGAGTTCATCATCCTCTGCATTGGTGAGCCGCCAATCAAGGCATGATTGTTCAGGTTGCACAAAGCTTGTGGCAAAACACAACCAGCCTTTCAGGGTATGGGTCGGCGTAAGAAGCTTAATCTGTTCCTTAAAAGCAGGCAATTCATCCTCTCAATCAAGCCTGATGCTCGAGGGTAGTAAGGAATGTGTAACAGCCAATGCACACCATTGTCAGACGCCCATCCTTGTACTTTCTGTCCTGCAAAGTGGCATCCGTTGTCGGACTGTATTTCAAGAGGGTCTCTGTAGTGGAATACAGGGTATTTTTCTGATCAGCCTTGACAGAAGGCATCGCCACCAAAAGGCCAGAGTATGTGTCAACCATTGTTAAAAGATATTGGTATCTTTGTTGCAGGTGAAGTGGACCAACATCGTCAGTCTGCCAAACCCGTGTAGGGCTGCTCCCACGATTAATGTGTGCCATTGGTCGTTTAAATAATGGACGTTTTTTAACTCTCGTAACTCAGTCGCACTATAAACTCTGACAACAGTTTCAGTGGTTTCAGTCTCCTGGTCCAGCTGAGCCAATTGATTATTTTCTCCCCGTTTAGTCTTAACTTTGGTCTGGACCAGAGGTCAAGCTCCTATTATTCTGTTATTCCTTTCTTCCCCCTCTGTCCATTCTCCATCTGACTCTTTCACAAAATGCTGGAGTAACTCAGCAGGTCAGGCAGCATCTCGGGAGAGAAGGAATGGGTGACGTTTCGGGTCGAGGCCCTTCTTCAGACTGATGTCAGGGGGGCGGGACAAAGGAAGGATATAGGTGGAGACAGGAAGAAAGAGGGAGATCTGGGAAGGAGGAGGGGAAGGGAGGGACAGAGGAGCTATCTGAAGTTGGAGAAGTCGACGTTCATACCACCGGGCTGCAAACTGCCCAGGCGAAATATGAGGTGCTGCTCCTCCAATTTCCGGCGGGCCTCACTATGGCACTGGAGGAGGCCCATGACAGAAAGGTCAGACTGGGAATGGGAGGGGGAGTTAAAGTGCTGGGCCACCGGGAGATCAGTTTTGTTAATGCGGACCGAGCGTAGGTGTTCAGCGAAGCGATCGCCGAGCCTGCGCTTGATTTCGCCGATATAAATAAGTTGACATCTAGAGCAGCGGATGCAATAGATGAGGTTGGAGGAGGTGCAGGTGAACCTTTGTCTCACCTGGAAAGACTGTTTGGGTCCTTGGATGGTGGGGTGGAAGGTGAGAACGAGGGGGATTCTGTCCTTGGTGCGAGGGGGGGAGGGGGAGCAAGAGCGGAGCTGCGGGATGTAGAAGAGACCCTAGAGAGAGCCTCATCTATAATGGAGGAGGGGAAGCCCCGTTTTCTGAAGAACGAGGACATCTCGGAAGCCCTAGTGTGAAACACCTCATCCCGGGCGCAGATGCGGCGTAGACGGAGGAATTGGGAGTAGGGGATAGACTTTTTGCAGGGGACCGGGTGGGAAGAAGTGTAGTCCAGATAGCTGTGCGAGTCGGTGGGCTTGTAGTAAATGTCCGTCACTAGTCTGTCTCCTGTGATGGAGATGATGAGGTCCAGAAACGGGAGGGAGATGTCAGAAATAGTCCAGGTATATTTAAGGGCAGGATGGAAATTGGAGGTGAAGTGTATGAAGTCAGTGAGTTCTGCATGGGTGCAAGAGGTAGCACCAATGCAGTCGTCGATGTAGCGGAGGTAGAGTTCGGGGATGGGGCCAGTGTACGTCTGGAACAGGGATTGTTTGACGTACCCGACAAAGAGGCAGGCGTAGCTAGGGCCCATGCGAGTGCCCATAGCTACGCCTCTGGTTTGGAGGAAGTGGGAGGAGTCAAAGGAGAAGTTGTTGAGGGGAAGAACCAGCTCTGCTAGGCGGAGGAGAGTGTTGGTCGATGGGGATTGGCTGGTTCTACGGTCGAGGAAGAAACGGAGGGCTTCGAGACCATCCTTGTGGGGGATGGAAGTGTAGAATAACTGGACATCCATGGTGAAGATGAGGGAGTGGGGGCCTGGGAACCGGAAGTTATCCAGGAGATGGAGAGCATGTGAGGTGTCTTGAACGTAGGTGGGGAGGGATTTAACCAGGGGGGATAGGATGGAGTCGAGGTAGGTAGAGACAAGTTTGGTGGGGCATGAGCAGGCAGAGACAATGGGTCTGCCGGGACAGTTGTGTTTGTGGATTTTGGGTAGGAGGTAGAATCGGGCCGTGCGGGGCTGGGGAACTATGAGATTGGAGGCACTGAGGGGTAGATCGCCGGAGGTGATGAGGTCGGTGATGGTGCTGCTGATAAAGGTCTGGTGTTTATTGGTGGGGTCATGGTCCAGGGATAGGTAGGAAGAGGTGTCTGATAGTTGTCGTCTGGCCTCGGTCCGGTAGAGGTCAGCACGCCAGACTACCACAGCCCTTCCCTTGTCAGCGGGTTTAATGATTAAGTCCGGGTTGTTGCAGAGTGAGTGGAGGGCTGCACGTTCAGGAGGGGAGAGGTTGGAGTTAGTCAGGGGAGTGGAGAATTTGAGGCGGCTGATGTCACGCCGGCAGTTGGAGATAAAAAGTTCTAGTGAGGGTAGTTGGCCACAAGGGGGGGTCCAAGAGGAGGGGGTCCATTGGAGACGGGAGAAGGGGTCATCAGTGGGGGGTCGGGACTCCTTACCATGGTAAAAGGCTCGGAGGCGGAGGCGGCGAAAGAAGAGCTCCACGTCATGGCGGACGCGGAACTCGTTGATGTGGGGGCGGGGGGGAACAAAGGTAAGGCCTCTGCTGAGGACAGACCGTTCGGTGTCTGAAAGGGGGAGGTCAGGGGGGATGGTGAACACCCGGCAATGGTGGGGGTTGGGGTCGGATGGAGGCGGGGGGCAGGTGGATGGGGAGGGGATGTATGGTGGGGGGGTGGTGGGTTAGCAGGGCAGAGGGGGGCATGAGGACCAATGTGGGAAGTATTGGGGGTCACCTGGCTGGAAGGGGAAGGGGGAGACCCAGTGGAACCCCTGCTGCAGTTACCTGTAGTAGGGGGTGGGCAGTAGGACCCAGCAGTGCTGAAGGGCTCTGCCTGGTGGGGGCTGTGGGCCCAGCGCGGTGTGTGTGGGCCCAGCGTAGTGTGTGTGGGCCCAGCGCGGTGTCTGTGGGCCCAGCGCGGTGTGTGTGGGCCCAGCGCGGTGTCTGTGGGCCGGGCAGTTACCTGTAGTAGAGGGTGGGCAGTAGGACCCAGCAGTGCTATGGGGCTCTGCCTGGTGGGGGCTGTGGGCCCAGCGCGGTGTGTGTGGGCCAGGTGGAGCTGCAGCCTGTTGTTGGTCCCGGGGGCCGGGTACAGCGACGCTGTGACCTGCTGCTGGGCGGTGGAGAGGCGCGGGTCGGCACGGTCGCTGGGGGAGGCCCGGTCAGCCCGCAGCCCGGTCAGCGGATGGCCGTGGAGGGCGTGGACGGCGGTGAAGGGGTCGGGAAGGTCGGCGGCAGCGGTGAAGGGGTCGGGAAGGACGTGGGCGGCAGCGGCTGTGCAGAGGCCTCGCTCGTCGGCGGCAGCGGCCCCGAGGAGGCGGTGGAGGTCGGCGGCGGCAGCCTCAGGTAAGCCTCGGCAATCAGCGGCCCCGGGGAGGCGGTGGAGGTCGTCGTCGACGGCAGCGGCCCCGGGGAGGCGGTGGAGGTCGGTGGTGACGGCCTCGGGTAGGCCTCGGCAGTCAGCGGCCCTGGGGAGGTGGTGGAGGTCGGCGGTGGCGGCCCCGGGGAGGCGGTGGAGGTCGGTGGCGGCGGCCTCAGGTAGGCCTCGGCAGTCGACCCTTTTGAAGAAGGGTCTCGACCCGAAACGTCACCCATTCCTTCTCTCCCGAGATGCTGCCTGACCTGCTAACTTACTCCAGCATTTTGTGAATAAATCGATTTGTACCAGCATCTGCAGTTATTTTCTTATACACCATCTGACTCATCTGTGCCAAATATCCCCCATCCCAGTCAGTGGTTGTGCTTCCAATCATCTTGCGATAACATAGAACACATTTTTGCAAGGTCGACACTCCATTTCTTGTTATTTAATTTCTTTTGTTGTTTCATGGTTGCTAATCTACATGCGGTACTAATTTGTTTCAATTCCGCAGTCTCAGCCTGCTCCTGTGCTGCCTTTGCTGTCTCAGTCACAGTCAGTGTCTTTCCAGAGCAGTAAACCTTTCCTTCCAGTTATCATGTTCACGGTTCAATTTGTCAATCATGAAACTCTGCTGCCTTAGAGCAACAGCAAATATCCATCCCACCTGTGGGAGATCCTCTTTCTTTTTAGGTTAGCCCACTTTCTCCAAACATTTAATAATCAAATATGATAGCTTTGCTGCCTTATCCTTGAACTCTTCCTCCCAGCCCTCAGGAGGTTCCCATTTACTTAACACATTGGCCAAACTGCCATAACCTTCTGAATTATCTACCCATCCCGGGACTCGAAAGGTCTGGTTCTGCGTCGTCAACCCTCTTTCTCCTCGTTTTCACTGAATCCTGCCGACTATGCCAAAATGTAATGAGATACGTGCAGGATTCAGATCAAGAAATGGAGGAGGCACATGGTGAAGAGCACAAATGACTATTTATTAAAGCAAACAGAAAAAACTATCAACTATCAATAAAGAAACAATACAAAATAACTCTTATGCCCCTCTGCATACTCGAGTCTCCTGTCGGGACTGGCTGTGCACACACACGGTCCAAGCGCTTCTCTCTCTCTCTCTCTCCTTGGTGAAGCTCTTCTCTCTCCCTGAAGATGAAGCTCATGCTCCCTTGGTAGAAGCATGTATTTATATAATATCTTTTCGGCCTACAACAACAGGTGATTGTGTGTCAAGCCAGCTATCCTCCTTGGTAGCATAAGGCGTGAGTTATGTGTCCTATCAGACACTGAGCCAGTCTCGTCTGTCTCTGGGAAAGCAAAGCTTATTTCAATGACCTTGCTGGTGTCCTCATGATCTACTGGTCTCTTTCAATTAACCCAAGCATTCTTCAGAAACATCTACTTGTTTGCCCAAGCAGGGCTCAAAATACGGTGTTGCTAATTTAGCCGACCATTTCAGCTCACAGTCTGTGTTTAACCCTTACATTGCAGTTAGCAACCAGGAGATCCAGTAAGTCTTAGTGAACCTAGCGCAAATATTCAACAAAACAGTCACCGTCTATGTTTGGTCTCGCCTATGTAGAGGAGGCCACATCAGGAACAGTCACATTGTGGAAACAAGCCCTTCAGCCCAACTTGCTCAGGCCAACATGTCCCGGCTACACAAGTCCCACCTGCTGGCATTTCGTCCATATCCCTCCAAACCTGTCCTATCCATGGAGCTGTCCAACTGTTTCTTAAACGTTAAGATAGTCCCGGCCTCATCTACTTCCTCTGGCAGCTTGTTCCATACACCCACCACCATTTGTATGAAAAAGTTTCTCCTCAGATTCCTATTAAATCGTTTCACCTTAAACCGATGTCCTCTGATCCTCAATTCACCAACTCTGGGCAAGAGACTCTGTGCATCTACCCAATCTATTCCTCTCATGATTTTATACACCTCCATAAGATCACCCCTCATCCTCCTGCACTCCAAGGAATAGTCCCAGCCTACTCAACCTCTCCCTACAGCTCACACCCTCTAATCCTGGCAACATCCTCGTAAATCTCTGTACCCTTTCCAGCTTAACATCTTTCCTACAATATGGAGCCCAGAACTGAACACCATTCTCTAAATATGGCAACACCAACGTCTTAAACAACTGTAACATGACCTCCCAACTTCTGTATTCAATACTCTGACTGATGAAGGCCGATGTGCCAAAAGCCCTTTTGATCACCTTATCTACTTGCGACTTCACCTCCAAGGAACCATGCACCAGAGGTGCACATGAACCTCTGCCTCACCTGGAACCACTGTTGGGGGTCCCTGGATGGAGGCAAAGGAGGAGGTATAGGGACACGTGTTGCAACTCCTGTGGTTTCAGAGGAAACTTCCTGGGGAGAGGGATGAGTGAACCAAGGAGTTGCGGAGGGTGCGGTCTCTGCAAAAAGGGCCGGAGATGGGACTAGTGGGATCCCGTTGGAGCTGCTGGAAATGTGTTGGATATGGAGGATGGTGGTGAAAGGCGAGGACCAGGGGAACCCTATTCTCGTTCCGTCGGGGTGGGGTGGGGGGGAGAAGAGGAAGCAAGAGCAGAACAATGTGATACAAAGGAGATGCATGTGAGGGCCCCATCTATGACAGAGGCGGGGGAAAGTACGTTACTAAAGAAAGAGGACATCTCCGATGAATTTGAGGGCAGGGTGGAAGACAGTGGTGAAGTTCATCAAATTCACGAGTTCTGCATGGGTGTAGGAGGCGTCCTGATGCAGTCATCAGTGTAGCGGAGAAAGAGATGGGGGATTGGGCCAGTGTACGTCTGAAACAAGGACTGTTCAATGCTACCAACAAAAAATCAGGCAGAGCTGGTGGGCCTTTGCCAGTGCCCATAACTACAACTTTAACTTGGCAAAAATGAGGCGAGTCAAAAGTGAAGTTGTTGAGGGTGAGGACCATTTCCACTCGATGGAGGAGAGTGTTAGTAGAGGGAAATCAAATGGATCTCTGTTGGAAGAAGACATGGAGGGTCTTGAGACCTTCCTGGTGAGGGGGGGGGAGGTGTAGAAGGAATGGATATCCATGGTGACGATTAGGCAATGGAGGCTTAGAAATTATAGGTTATTAAACAGTTTAAGGGCTGTGATGTGTCTCATACATAGGTGGGAAGGGACTGTGTATTTTGGGGAGGACATGGAAGTGAGGTGTGGGGCTGGGGAAGGATAGGTTTGGCGGCTGTCGGGGAAATTGCCAGATGTGATGAGATCAGAGACATTCAGACCGTCGGCTATGGTCTGTTTACAATAAACCCTTGTTATAAGGGAGCATAGCCGAGGGAGTGGTGTCCTTTATTGCCGATAACTGCGGATGATGGTACACAGACAAAAGAACAAAGTGGTGGAGTAATTCCACAGGTCAGGATCTCTGAGAACATGTAGAGATGACATTGGGAACCTTCCTCAGACTGATTCACTTGGCTGCCTTTTTAAAAAATATCAAAAAATACTTTATTCCAGTAATAAATATTTACAAAACATCTTCTTTTCAACAACCTCATCCGACATTTCCGGAGGTTACACATTCAATACAAGTATTCCTTTCCAAATTTACATTGAAATTTACAGTATCCCTTATTTGGAGGGGCATCTCCACCACACACTGCCCCCCATGTCCAGCAGCAGAAGGACTCTAGACTGTGTTCCTCCCCCACAGGGCCTTGGCGTTGGCTGCACCGAGCTTCAGAGCGTCCCTCAGCACATACTCCTGCAGTCTGCAGTGGGCCAGTCGGCAACATTCCTTGACGGACAGCTCGCTCCGCTGGGAGGTCAACAAAGCTCGGGCAGACCAAAGAGTTGATGACCTTCCAGCAGCACTCGATGTCAGTCTCCGAATGCGTCCCTGGGAACAGTCCGTAGATCACAGAGTCCTCTGTGACGGAGCTGCTCGGAATGAATCGTGACAGGGACCCCTGCAGACCTCTCCAGACTCTTGGCAAATCCACACTCTGTGAAGAGGTGGGCCACCGTCTCCTCTCCGTAGCAGCCGTCCCGAAGGCAGTGTGCGCTGGTAGTGAGATTCCTGCGGTGCAGGAAGGATCTAACTGGGAGAGCTCCCCTCACCGCCAGCCAAGCCAGGTCTTGGTGCTTGTTGGTGAGTTCTGGCGATGAGGTATTTTGCCAGACAAGCTGGGCTGTCTGTTCTGGGAACCACGCCACAGGATCCATGGAGTCATTCCCCTGCAATGCCTGCAGGACGTTCCGTGCTGACCACTGCCCGATGGACTTGTGGTCAAAGGTGTTGGTCCGGAAGAACCTTTCCACGAGCAACAGATGTTGCGACAATGTCCAGCTGACTGGCACATTGCGTGGCATCTGCGCCAGGCCCATCCTTCGCAACACCGGGGACAGGTAGAACTTCAGCAGGTAGTGGCTCTTGGTGCCCCCGTGCCTTGGCTCTACGCTCCGCCTGATGCAGCCACACACGAAGGTGGCCATCAGGATGAGGGCGACGTTCGGCACGCGGGTTAGTGGTGAAATGTGAGGCCGCAGGAAGGAATATAGGTGGAAGTGGTCGGGTAGGGGGTTGGACGAAGGGGCGGGAGATAGTGAGCAAACGATAGTGGTGCACATCTAGGTGGGAAACAGTGATAGGAGCAGAATTAGGCCATTCGGCCCATCAAGTCTACTCCGCCATTCCATTGTGGCTGATCTGTCCCGTACTAATCGAGAATCAATCTATCTATCTCTGCCTTAAAAATATCCATTGATTTCTGCGGCAAAGAATTAGTCTGAAGAAATTCCTCCTCATCTCCTTCCTTTGATTCTAAGGTTTGGCCTCTCATCTGAGGCTCTCCCAAGAGTGGAAACGTCCGCTCCACATCCACTCTATCCAAGCCTTTCACTATTCGCTAAGTTGCAATGAGGTCCCCCCTCGTCCTTCTGAACTCCAGAGGGTACAGGCCCAGTGCCCCCAAACACCCATCATTGGTTAAGCTACTAATTCCTAGGATCATTCTTGTAAACCTCCTCTGGACCCTCTGCAGAGCCAGCACATCCTTTGTCAGATATGGTGCCTAAAATTGCTCACAATGCTCCGAATGCAGCCTGACCAGCGCCTCACAGAGCCTCAGCGTTACATCTCTGTTTTTGTATTCTAGCCCCCTTGAAATAAATGGTGCTTGCCAATGGGAGGGAAGAGAGAGACGAAGGCGGGCTGTTGAGTTTTGACCTCAAATTGGACAATCCAATGGGTTGTGTTGGGGTGGGTCCTGATCGCATGCATGTGGCGAGCACAAATTGAAGGGTTTCAAAAAAGAGTGAGCCCTCTGAGCGGAGGCCCTGTGCAGACAAAGCCTGCCTGCATCTCACAAATACAGGCAAGGCAGCCTCTCCAAGGGAAGCACAGCCACTGAGCCATGGTGATGACAAAGGGAAAAAAAAAGGTGTGAACGGCTCCATCTCATCTCCTTCAGCTGCAAATTCTGGCAAACACAACACCCCCCACCGTGGTTTTCAGTAGCATTCCTTGCGACTCGGGACGGTTTTCTCTCGCTCCCCTCCCTCCCCCGAAACCTAGATGTAGGCCATTCGGCCCATCGAGCCAGCGCCGCCATTCAATATGATCATGGCTGATCATCCAAAATCAGGACCCCGTTCCGGCTTATTCCCCATATCCCTTGTTTCCCTCAGCCCAAAGAGCTAAATCCAACTCTCTCTTGAAAATATCCAGTGAATTGGCCTCCACTGCCTTCTGTGGCAGGGAATTCCACAGATTCACAACTCTCTGGGTGAAAAAGATTTTCCTCATCTCAGTGCTAAATGGCCTACCCCTTATTCTTAAACTGTGACCCCTAGTTCTGGACTCCCCCAACATGGGGAATGCTGTTCCTGCATCTAGCCTGTCCAATCCCTTAAGAATTTTATATGTTTCTAGAAGATCCCCTCTCATCCATCTAAATTCCAGCGAATACAAGCCCAGTCGACCCATTCTTTCATCATATGTCAGTCCAGCCACCCTGGCAATTAACCTGGTGAACCTACGCTGCACTCCCTCAATAGCAAGAATGGCCTTCCTCAAATTAGGAGACCAAAATTAATAATAATAATAATAATAATGCATTACATTTATATAGCGCTTTTCAAACACTCAAATAATCTTTACAGTGATTACTAGAATATAGAGAAGTGAATAAATAGATAAATAAGTAAACGAACAGAAAAAGGAGACAGAAGGTGAGGTGACGGTCAGTGGTTGAAGGCAGTGCTGAACAGGTGAGACTTCAGTGATGTTTTGAATGTGGTGAGTGAGGAGGAGTCTCTGACGGTTTGGGGTAGTGAGTTCCATAGGGTGGGAGCAGCGATGGAGAAAGCCCTGTCCCCCCAGGATCTGAGTTTGGTCCGGATGGGGGGGGACAGGAGATTGGCAGCAGCAGAGCGGAGGGTGCAGGTGGGAGTGTGTCTGTGGAGGAGGTCAGTCAGGTAGGATGGGGCCAGGTTATGGAGGGCTTTGTAGGTCATGAGGAGGATTTTGTACTGGATTCTCTGGGGGATGGGGAGCCAGTGGAGTTTGTAAAGGACGGGGGTGATATGGTCACGGATCGGGGAGTGGGTGAGTAGACGGGCAGCGGAGTTTTGAATGTATTGAAGTTTACTGATGATTTTTGAGGGTGAGCCATAGAGGAGGCTGTTGCAGTAGTCCAGACGGGAGGTGATGAAGGCGTGGATGAGGGTTTCTGCAGCTGTGGAGGAGAGGGATGGACAGAGACGGGCAAAGTTTTTGAGGTGGAAGAAGGCTGTCTTTGTGATGTGTTTGATGTGTTTGTCGAAGGAGAGGGTTTGATCAAAGATGATTCCAAGATTCCGGATGTGAGGGGAGGTGGATACTGGGAGACCATCAATATTGAGGATGAAGTTTTGGGTGGATTTGGTGAGCGTTTTTGGACCAATGATGATGATTTCAGATTTGTTGCACACAAAATTGCACACAATATTCCAGGTGCCGTCTCACCAGGGCCCTGTACAACTGCAGTAGGACCTCCTTGCTCCCAAACTCAAATCCTCTCGCAATGAAAGCCAACTTGGCGATATTGCATCTATTAGCTTTCTTCAGTGCCTGCTGTACCTGCATGCTTACCTTCAGTGACTGATGTAAAAGCACACCCAGGTCCGTTGCACCTCCCCTTCTCTGAAACTGACACCATTCAGATAACAATCTGCCTTCCTGTGCTTGCCACCAAAGTGGATAACCTCACATTTATCCACATTATATTGCATCTGCCCATTCGCCCAACCTATCCAAATCACCCTGCAGCCTCATAGCATCCTCCTTGCAGCTCACCCGCAAACTCGGACATGTTGCATTTAATTCCCTCGTCTAAATGGTTAATATATATATCAAATAACTGGGGTGCCAGCACTGAGCCTTGTGGCGCCCCACTAGTCACTGCCTGCCATTCTGAGGAGGACCCGTTAATTCCTACTCTTTGCTTCCTGTCTGCCAACCAGTTCTTTATCCGTGTCAACACCCCACCCCCAATACCACGTGCTCGAATTTTGCACACTAATCTCTTGTGTGGGATTTTTGAAAGTCTAAATACACCGCAACCACTGGCTCTTCCTCATCCAATCAATTGCTGAAGACTTGCAGACGCGCGAGAGGTAACACAAAACTCTGCTCATGCTCACCTGGCCTTGCCTTTCCCCTCCACCAGCCACCCAGCCAGCCGCATCTCCTCCTCAGCCGTAAACCTGGCTGGTGACAAGTCCACAAACCCCCCATCCCCGACCCATCCAGGCACACTAGCCGCGGCGGAAGCCCGCCCACCCTCCAGAGCCAGTCATCCCACCCCTGCAGACACCTTACACACAGCTGACAGACAGCGCAGTGCGCCGGCCGCCCTCCCATCCCCGTTCCCAGAACGTGCTTTTGTCAGGGGGGGGCGGGTCGGCCACATTGACCAAGCCACCAGGCCGCTCACTCGTGTGAAGGCGCTAAATTCACCTCTGCCCCCGTCAGAGAGTCAACAAGTCCTACCTTAGCGGTGTGATGCTCGCTGTGGTTCACGTGCAGCTCACCCTCTTCTCTTGAGAACGACGTCACCCCGATGGTGGTGACTTAATTTGCAGAGCCGGCAATTTGCTGAAGATTTGTTGGGGAGCTTTTTCTCCTTGGCGGAAGTTTCAGTGCATTTGGGTGGAAATGCGAACAGCACCTTTAAAGTATACACTGTAAATAAAGGAAGGCGCACACACAGAGTGAGAGAGGCCAGCAGGCAGACAGACAGACAGACAGCAAGCAAGCAAGCAAGCAAGTGTGAGGAGGCATTTTTGTCTTTTCTTTTCAACTTTGAATATCTCCCAAAAGGGAAGTGCACCGTTCCCAGAGACACTGCAATACCAGGTCGATGCGTGGAGTGGACGGAGCAAGCCCCTATTCCATCTCCCTGTTCCAAAAATCAATTTAATATATGGTCCCTAGATAAGGGACGTATCAGATATTAAACTGATAAGAACAGATACTACACTTGATCTTAGCCAAAAGGCCGAGAAGCGATACCCGCAACTGCGCGCACCCTTTCGCATCCCTCCCGCCCCCCCGCTTCACAGCCAGAATGAGGACTTGCAAAGGCCTCCCTCGCCGCCGTCTGGTGGCGTTTCTCCCCCCGGCCCGCACGCTCTGCCTCCACCCCCCCTCCCCCCCACTTTCCCTCAAACTTTGCCCTGAACATGTGAAACTCTTGTAATCCCTCCAATCAGACGGGAGAGGCCGGTGCTTGCCTGCGGCCACGTCACGGGCACAAGCACAAGGCCGGCTGCCGCGGAAGGAAGGGAGGGAGGGAGGGAGGGAGGGAGGCGGGCTGCACCGACCACTTATTTGCCCACTCGGCAGCGAGCGAGCGAGCGACGACGTTTCTTGCGGCCGTGTTTCTCCAGCGACGGGGGGTTAGGGGCCACCTGGCGCGTACCCGTGGGAGCAGGCCACTCGGCCCCTCGAGGGCCGTTCAGCGACACGCGACCATAACAAACTAAGCTGAAGAAAAAGGGTGACCAAAAGTCTCCCGTTGTTTATTAGCGGCCAGATGTCTGGGGACCCGCGGGGCCGTTGAACGGGGGCGATCGTTTCCTCTGGACACAAGGAACTACAGATGCTGCTGGTCGTACACAAAACACACACAAAGCGCTGCAGTGACTCAGCGGGGCTCGGCCAGCGCCTCTGGACAAGGTGGATGTTTCGACCGAGTTGGAAGCCAAAAGGGCCCTGAGATAAAGAGGCGAGGGGGCGCCGCGGGTTAGCGGTGAAATGTGAGGCCGCAGGAAGGAATATAGGTGGAAGTGGTCAGGTAGGGGGTTGGACGAAGGGGCGGGAGATAGTGAGCAAAAGATAGTGGTGCACATCCAGGTGGGACACAGTGATAGGAGCAGAATTAGGCCATTCGGCCCATCAAGTCTACTCCGCCATTCCATTGTGGCTAATCTGTCCCGTACTAATCGAGAATCAATCTATCTATCTCTGCCTTAAAAATATTCATTGATTTCTGCGGCAAAGAATTCCAGATTCACCGCCCGATGTCTGAAGAAATTCCTCCTCATCTCCTTCCTTTGATTCTGAGGTATGGCCTCACGTCCGAGGCTCTCCCACGAGTGGAAACGTCCGCTCCACATCCACTCTATCCAAACCTTTCACTATTCGCTAAGTTGCAATGAGGTCCCCCCTCGTCCTTCGGAACTCCAGAGGGTACAGGCCCAGTGCCCACAAACACCCATCATTGGTTAAGCTACTAATTCCTAGGATCATTCCTGTAAACCTCCTCTGGACCCTCTGCAGAGCCAGCACATCCTTTGTCAGATATGGTGGCTAAAATTGCTCACAATGCTCCGAATGCAGCCTGACCAGCGCCTCACAGAGCCTCAGCCTTACATCTCTGTTTTTGTATTCTAGCCCCCTTGAAATAAATGGTGCTTGCCAATGGGAGGGAAGAGAGAGACGAAGGCGGGCTGTTGAGTTTTGACCTCAAATTGGACAATCCAATGGGTTGTGTTGGGGTGGGTCCTGATCGCATGCATGCGGCGAGCACAAATTGAAGGGTTTCAAAAAAGAGTGAGCCATCTGAGGGGAGGCCCTGTGCAGACAGAGCCTGCCTGCATCTCACAAATACAGGCAAGGCAGCCTCTCCAAGGGAAGCACAGCCACTGAGCCATGGTGATGACACAGGGGGAAAAAAAGGTGTGAACGGCTCCATCTCATCTCCTTCAGCTGCAAATTCTGGCAAACACAACACCCCCCACCGTGGTTTTCAGTAGCATTCCTTGTTTTCTCTCGCTCCTCTCGCTCCCCTCCCTCCCCCGAAACCTAGATGTAGGCCATTCGGCCCATCGAGCCAGCGCCGCCATTCAATATGATCATGGCTGATCATCCAAAATCAGGACCCCGTTCCGGCTTATTCCCCATATCCCTTGTTTCCCTCAGCCCAAAGAGCTAAATCCAACTCTCTCTTGAAAATATCCAGTGAATTGGCCTCCATTGCCTTCTGTGGCAGGGAATTCCACAGATTCACAACTCTCTGTGTATCGTTCAGTTAATTTCCATCAAAATGTTGAGTCCTACAGCTCCAGCTTACAGCTAAACTTTGCCACAGAACTACATTTCTGTTGAACACCGTAGCTGCTCTTGTCCATAGATTATTCCCCTCTCCTTTTCTTTGATTAATTTTCCAAATTCCAATTAGTTCCAGAATAATTCTTGCCGATTTTGTGACTCTAAGAAGGCAAGAGGCATTTCGGAGCAACTTGGAAACTGAACACAGGCCATCCTGTTAAAAGACAACCTTGACAAAGCTTCACCTGGCCTTGTCCTACCATTGCATCAGCCAGCTGCTCTCTCTCCTCCTAGATGTAAAACCTGGCTCAGGATGATTATTGTGATTATTCTTACACATTCAACCCCCCCCCCCCCCCCCCGGTACCTGTGATGCAGTCAGGGACTGGCAATGGCAGAATCACACCCACCCTCCAGATCCAGTCATCCCACCCAACAGACCCCTTCCCAATACACAGCCAACAGCGGAGAGTGCCGCCGGCCCCTCGTCTACGGTCCCAAAACCAAGCATTTTGTTGTTGGGGCAGGGCCAGATTGATGAAGCAATCATGCAGTCGTGACTTCATTCACATTATTCAATAGTGATTTTGAATAATTTGCTGAAGATTTTTTCACCTTTTCTGTCATACCTGGAAACTCAGTTGCATCTTTTGGTCTGAATCCTGGCGGCACCTCCTCTTTTCCATTAAATATATATATTGCTGAAATTAATAAGCAAACCATTTTAACTCACCACTCTGCCAACACACAGTTAAACCAAACATTTAACACTAATTTGTATTGGTCATTCATGGTGACCTGACTCTTTATTCAACACAAATCTAACCATCATTAACTGATTACAAGGTGGAGGAAAGCAAATAATTGCAGTTCCTCGAAGTCTAGCAAACCCGAGCTTTTGGAATGGCTTTTTACTGACAAGTGTCTGAAGAAGGGTCTCGACCCGAAACGTCACCCATTCCTTCTCTCCCGAGATGCTGCCTGACCTGCTGAGTTACTCCAGCATTTTGTCAATAAAGTGATTCCTACTGTTGCTCCCAGGCAATTGGCCAATCCCCGGCCTCTATCCCGCACCATCCCTCCAGCCACAGATTTTAGCTTAGTTCAGTTTAGATTAGGTATCCAGCACAGAAACAAGCCCTTCGGCCCACCGAGTCTACACCGACCAGCGATCCCACACACTAACACTATTCCACACACTAGGGACAATTTCCAATTTTACCAAAGCCAATTAATCTGCAAACTTGTGTAAGAAGGTTCTGCAGATGCTGGTTTAATCCGAAGATAGAAACAAAAAGCTGGAGTAACTCAGCGGGGCAGGCAGCATCTCTCGAGAGAAGGAATGGGTGATGTTTCGGGTCGAGACCCTTCTTCAGACGTACAAACTTGTACGTCTTTGGAGTGTGTGAGGAAACCGGCACACCCAGAGAAACCTACGCAGGTCACGGGGAGAAGGTACAAACTCCGTATTCCGTACAGACAGCACCCATAGCCAGGATCAACCCTGTGTCTCTGGCGCTATGAGGCAGCAACTCTACCGCTACGCCACCATGTGTGTACAAACAACATAACGAGAAAGCTCAGCTGTGAGCAGAGGAACAGAGGCATTTGTTTCCTGGTCAACTGTAAAAGTCAGAGAAGATCATTTGATTTGATTTAGAGATACAGCGCGGAAACAGGCCCTTCGGCCCACCGAGTCCGTGCCGCCCAGCGATCCCCGTACATTAACACTATCCTACACACACTAGGGACATTTTTTTTTACATTTACCCAGTCCATTAACCTACATACCTGTACGTCTTTGGAGTGTGGGAGGAAACCGAAGATCTCGGAGAAAACCCACGCAGGTCACGGGGAGAACGTGCAAACTCCGTACAGACGGCACCTGTAGTCAGGATCGAACCTGAGTCTCCGGCGCTGCATTCGCTGTAAGGCAGCAACTCTACCGCTGCGCCACCGAAATAAAATGAAATAAAATAAAATGAAAGGTTTGAAAAATGAGTGAAGTATCTGACCCCCTGCGCAGACAGAAAGTCTACGGCTTGTATCTGACAAACGCCTTCTAGAGTGAAGCACAACCACTGAACCATTGTAATCACACAAAACGTGTGAATAGGTGCACTCCAACTTCAACTTCAAATTAACACATCATTGTTCATTTCAGCGTTTCAAGCGAGCAGTTTTTTTCACTCTTTTCAAACATTTTATTTCTGTCAAACGTCTGAGTCTTACACTTCCAGATTACAGCTAAATTCACGCTAAACTTTGCAACTGAACGACATCTCTCGTGGCCATAGGAACTGCATCGGAACACAGATTTCTATCCCTCTTTTACATCAATTAGCTTTCCAAATTCCAATCAGCAACTGAAGAATTGTTGCAGACGTGTTACTCTCTCAGAAAGCTGAAAAGGTGAAAGATTTCTCAGAGCAACTTGTAAACTAACCATCCTGCTTACCCTGTTAATAGACAATAGACAATAGGTGCAGAAGGAGGCCATTCGGCCCCTCGAGCCAGCACAGCCATTCAATGTGATCATGGCTGATCATTCTCAATCAGTACCCCGTTCCTGCCTTCTCCCCATACCCCCTGACTCCGCTATCCTCAAGAGCTCTATCTAGCTCTCTCTTGAATGCATTCAGAGAATTGGCCTCCACTGCCTTCTGAGGCAGAGAATTCCACAGATTCACAACTCTCTGACTGAAAAAGACTTAGACAACTTTCAGCCCTAGGAATCAGCTGTGTAGGAAGAAACTGCAGTTGCTGGTTTACATCATAGACACAAAAAAATGGAGTAATACAAGATTGAAGAAGGGTCTCGACCTAAAACATCACCTATTCCTTTTCTCCAGTGATGCTGTCTGACCCGCTGAGTTACTCCAGCTTTTTCTATTTATTTCTAGGAATCAGCCCCCTGCTTTGCCACTGGATCGTTGACTTTCTGACCCACAGACCACAATCAGTGAGAATAGGTGCAACCTCCTCCATAATATTACTCAATAACAGTGCCAAGCAACGATGCGTTCTCAGCCCATTACTATACTCCCCATACACTCACGACTGTACGGCCAAATTTGACGCTAACCCCATCCACAAGTTTGCAGATGACACCACTGTACTGGGCAGCACCAGGCAATTGCCCAGCTGCCACTATAACAGGTAACAGTGACCCTGGTAGAAACAAAGAACTGCAGATGCTGGTTTATACCAAAGATAGACACAAAGTACTGGGGCCATTCTTTGGAAAGTGAACCAAAATGTCACACACGTGACCAGACGTCATATCATATCATATATATACAGCCGGAAACAGGCCTTTTCGGCCCTCCAAGTCCGTGCCGCCCAGTGATCCCCGTACATTAACACTATCCTACACCCACTAGGGACAATTTTTACATTTACCCAGCCAATTAACCTACATACCTGTACGTCACATAAAGTAATACACGAAAAGATTCTTGTAAGAGATTAATTTTATTCATTGCTATTTGCGTGTCTGCTAAAGATATGAACATTCTAGCTTTTAAAAATTCAAAGAGTTTGTAAGATAAAACTGAGTTATGAAAAAAATGCCGTGTGAAGTCAGACACATAACCAGTCATATTTGGCCTCAGACCCTAAACAAACATTGTCAGCATGATATATAAAAATTTCACTTGATAAACTTCGACATATATAACTCATATATACAGTACAAAACAATTTACCTGTAATGCTTTCAGAATTAGAAGAGATGTATTCCACAGGTTTACATATGTTTGGTCACACACGTGACTAAGAATGGCCCACTGGAGCAAGTCAGAATACTTGCAGGGGTATGACTGTGAGGAGGCAAGAGGCATCTCAGAGCAACCTGTAAACTGAACACTAGCCATCCTGTTAAGGCAACGTTCACAAAACTTTGCTCAACTGGCCTTGTCTTTCCCCTCTGGCAGCCAGCTGCTGCCTCTGCTCCTCAGCCAGAAAGTTATGATAAATCCAAAGGCTGTCTCTTGCACTTTGCACCACCCACCCCCACCCACTGTCTTTTCCCAATACACAGCCGACAGCACAGTGGGACTGCCCCGCATCTCTAATCACAAAACAATTAGAAACATAGAAAATAGGTGCAGGAGTAGGCCATTCGGCCCTTGGAGCCAGCACCGCCATTTAATATGATCATGGCTGATCACTGCCTCCTAATCCCATTTTCCTGCCTTCTCCCCATGAACTATGACACCCATTCTAATCAAGAATTTGTCTATCTCTGCCTGGATCTTCTAGTTGCTCACAATTTCAACTGCCCTTCACATTCCCATCATAACCTTTCTGTCCTCAGCCTCCTCCAATGCCAGAGTGAGGCCACACATAAACTGGAGAAACAGCATTTCATCTACCACTTGGGTAGTTTACAACCTAATGATATGAACATTAAATCACTGACCTCTCTCCTGCTTCTCTCCTTCCTCCCGATCACCATCAATCTGAAGAAGGGTATTGACCCAAAATATCACCTACCCATGTTCTCCAGAGATTCTGCCTGAGCCATTGAGTTACTCCAGCACTATAAGTCTTTTTTTGTAAACCAGCATCTGCAGTTTTCAAAACCAGCAGTTGGCTTCAAACTCTTTAAAAAAATCCATATAGAAGGTAGAAAGACCTTCTGTTTAGAACATCTTAGTGAACCTTACCACAGCACAAAAGTTACACAAATTAGGCCCAAACGTGGAACTGAGCATCTCAGAATGATAAACACGTCTCGACCTGGAACATCACGCATTCCTTCTCTCCAGAGATGCTGTCTATCCCACTGATTTAACATGTTTGCATGAACGGCCCTCAGAAGCTTGCGACTCAGGATGGTTTTCTCTCGCTCCCCTCCCTCCCGAACATTAGATGCAGGAGTCGGCCATACTAATCGAGAATCAATCTATCTATCTCTGCCTTAAAAATATTCATTGATTTCTGCGGCAAAGAATTCCACAGATTCACCGCCCGATGTCTGAAGAAATTCCTCCTCATCTCCTTCCTTTGATTCTGAGTTATGGCCTCTCGTCCGAGGCTCTCCCACGAGTGGAAACGTCCGCTCCACATCCACTCTATCCAAGCCTTTCACTATTCGCTAAGTTGCAATGAGGTCCCCCCTCGTCCTTCTGAACTCCAGAGGGTACAGGCCCAGTGCCCACAAACACCCATCATTGGTTAAGCTACTAATTACTAGGATCATTCTTGTAAACCTCCTCTGGACCCTCTGCAGAGCCAGCACATCCTTTGTCAGATATGGTGCCTAAAATTGCTCACAATGCTCCGAATGCAGCCTGACCAGCGCCTCACAGAGCCTCAGCGTTACATCTCTGTTTTTGTATTCTAGCCCCCTTGAAATAAATGGTGCTTGCCAATGGGAGGGAAGAGAGAGACGAAGGCGGGCTGTTGAGTTTTGACCTCAAATTGGACAATCCAATGGGTTGTGTTGGGGTGGGTCCCGATCGCATGCATGTGGCGAGCACAAATTGAAGGGTTTCAAAAAAGAGTGAGCCCTCTGAGGGGAGGCCCTGTGCAGACAGAGCCTGCCTGCATCTCACAAATACAGGCAAGGCAGGCTCCAAGGGAAGCACAGCCACTGAGCCATGGTGATGACAAAGGGAAAAAAAAAGGTGTGAACGGCTCCATCTCAACTCCTTCAGCTGCAAATTCTGGCAAACACAACACCCCCCACCGTGGTTTTCAGTAGCATTCCTTGCGACTCGGGACGGTTTTCTCTCGCTCCCCTCCCTCCCCCGAAACCTAGATGTAGGCCATTCGGCCCATCGAGCCAGCGCCGCCATTCAATATGATCATGGCTGATCATCCAAAATCAGGACCCCGTTCCGGCTTATTCCCCATATCCCTTGTTTCCCTCAGCCCAAAGAGCTAAATCCAACTCTCCCTTGAAAACATCCAGTGAATTGGCCTCCACTGCCTTCTGTGGCAGGGAATTCCACAGATTCACAACTCTCTGGGTGAAAAAGATTTTCCTCATCTCAGTGCTAAATGGCCTACCCCTTATTCTTAAACTGTGACCCCTAGTTCTGGACTCCCCCAACATGGGGAATGCTGTTCCTGCATCTAGCCTGTCCAATCCCTTAAGAATTTTATATGTTTCTAGAAGATCCCCTCTCATCCATCTAAATTCCAGCGAATACAAGCCCAGTCCACCCATTCTTTCATCATATGTCAGTCCCGCCACCCTGGCAATTAACCTGGTGAACCTACGCTGCACTCCCTCAATAGCAAGAATGGCCTTCCTCAAATTAGGAGACCAAAATTAATAATAATAATAATAATAATGCATTACATTTATATAGAGCTTTTCAAACACTCAAATACGCTTTACAGGGATTACTAGAATATAGAGAAGTGAATAAATAGATAAATAAGTAAACGAACAGAAAAAGGAGACAGAAGGTGAGGTGACGGTCAGTGGTTGAAGGCAGTGCTGAACAGGTGAGACTTCAGTGATGTTTTGAATGTGGTGAGTGAGGAGGAGTCTCTGACGGTTTGGGGTAGTGAGTTCCATAGGGTGGGAGCAGCGATGGAGAAAGCCCTGTCCCCCCAGGATCTGAGTTTGGTCCGGATGGGGGGGGACAGGAGATTGGCAGCAACAGAGCGGAGGGTGCAGGTGGGAGTGTGCCTGTGGAGGAGGTCAGTCAGGTAGGATGGGGCCAGGTTATGGAGGGCTTTGTAGGTCATGAGGAGGATTTTGTACTGGATTCTCTGGGGGATGGGGAGCCAGTGGAGTTTGTAAAGGACGGGGGTGATATGGTCACGGATCGGGGAGCGGGTGAGTAGACGGGCAGCGGAGTTTTGAATGTATTGAAGTTTACTGATGATTTTTGAGGGTGAGCCATAGAGGAGGCTGTTGCAGTAGTCCAGACGGGAGGTGATGAAGGCGTGGATGAGGGTTTCTGCAGCTGTGGAGGAGAGGGATGGACGGAGACGGGCAAAGTTTTTGAGGTGGAAGAAGGCTGTCTTTGTGATGTGTTTGATGTGTTTGTCGAAGGAGAGGGTTTGATCAAAGATGATTCCAAGATTCCGGATGTGAGGGGAGGTGGATACTGGGAGACCATCAATATTGAGGATGAAGTTTTGGGTGGATTTGGTGAGCGTTTTTGGACCAATGATGATGATTTCAGATTTGTTGCACACAAAATTGCACACAATATTCCAGGTGCCGTCTCACCAGGGCCCTGTACAACTGCAGTAGGACCTCCTTGCTCCCAAACTCAAATCCTCTCGCAATGAAAGCCAACTTGGCGATATTGCATCTATTAGCTTTCTTCAGTGCCTGCTGTACCTGCATGCTTACCTTCAGTGACTGATGTACAAGCACACCCAGGTCCGTTGCACCTCCCCTTCTCTGAAACTGACACCATTCAGATAACAATCTGCCTTCCTGTTCTTGCCACCAAAGTGGATAACCTCACATTTATCCACATTATATTGCATCTGCCCATTCGCCCAACCTATCCAAATCACCCTGCAGCCTCATAGCATCCTCCTTGCAGCTCACCCGCAAACTCGGACATGTTGCATTTAATTCCCTCGTCTAAATGGTTAATATATATATCAAATAACTGGGGTGCCAGCACTGAGCCTTGTGGCGCCCCACTAGTCACTGCCTGCCATTCTGAGGAGGACCCGTTAATTCCTACTCTTTGCTTCCTGTCTGCCAACCAGTTCTTTATCCGTGTCAACACCCTACCCCCAATACCACGTGCTCGAATTGTGCACACTAATCTCTTGTGTGGGATTTTTGAAAGTCCAAATACACCGCAACCACTGGCTCTTCCTCATCCAATCAATTGCTGAAGACTTGCAGACGCGCGAGAGGCAACACAAAACTCTGCTCATGCTCACCTGGCCTTGCCCTTTCCCCTCCACCAGCCACCCAGCCAGCCGCCTCTCCTCCTCAGCCGTAACCCTGGCTGGTGACAGGTCCACAAACCCCCCATCCCCGACCCATCCAGGCACACTAGCCGCGGCGGAAGCCCGCCCACCCTCCAGAGCCAGTCATCCCACCTTACACACAGCTGACAGACAGCGCAGTGCGCCGGCCGGCTGCCCTCCCGTCCCCGTTCCCAGAACGTGCTTTTGTCAGGGGGGGCGGGTCGGCCACATTGACCAAGCCACCAGGCCGCTCACTCTTGTGAAGGCGCTAAATTCACCTCTGCCCCCGTCAGAGAATCAACAAGTCCTACCTTAGCGGTGTGGTGCTTGCTGTGGTTCACGTGCAGCTCACCCTCTTCTCTTGAGAACGACGTCACCCCGATGGTGGTGACTTAATTTGCAGAGCCGGCAATTTGCTGAAGATTTGTTGGGGAGCTTTTTCTCCTTGGCGGAAGTTTCAGTGCATTTGGGTGGAAATGCGAACAGCACCTTTAAAGTATACACTGTAAATAAAGGAAGGCGCACACACAGAGTGAGAGAGGCCAGCAGGCAGACAGACAGACACGCAGCAAGCAAGCAAGCGTGAGGAGGCATCTTTGTCTTTTCTTTTCAACTTTGAATATCTCCCAAAAGGGAAGTGCACCGTTCCCAGAGACACTGCAATACCAGGTCGATGCGTGGAGTGGACGGAGCAAGCCCCTATTCCATCTCCCTGTTCCAAAAATCAATTTAATATATGGTCCCTAGATAAGGGACGTATCAGATATTAAACTGATAAGAACAGATTTTTTTTATTTATTTTTTATCAAAAAATACTTTATTCAAGTTATAAATATCATTTACAAACCATCATTTTTAAACAAACCCATCCGACATTTCCGGAGGTTACATATTCAATACAGGCATTTACTTGGACATTTACATACATTTACATACATATCCCTTATTTGGAGGGGCGTCTCTCTCCCCCACACCCTGCCCCCCATGTCCAGCAGCGGAAGGACCCTAGACTGTGGTCCTCCCCCACAGGGCCTTGGCGTTGGCTGCACCAAGCTTCAGAGCGTCCCTCAGCACGTACTCCTGCAGTCTGCAGTGGGCCAGTCGGCAACATTCCTTGACGGACAGCTCGCTCCGCTGGGAGGTCAACAAGGATCGGGCAGACCAAAGAGCGTCTTTCACCGAGTTGATGACCTTCCAGCAGCACTCGATGTCAGTCTCGGAATGCGTCCCTGGGAACAGTCCGTAGAGCACAGAGTCCTCTGTGACGGAGCTGCTCGGAATGAATCGTGACAGGGACCCCTGCAGACCTCTCCAGACTCGCCTGGCAAATCCACACTCTTTGAAGAGGTGGGCCACCGTTTCCTCTCCGTAGCAGCCGTCCCGAGGGCAGCGTGCGCTGGTAGTGAGGTTCCGGCGGTGCAGGAAGGATCTGACTGGGAGGGCTCCCCTCACCGCCAGCCAAGCCAGGTCTTGGTGCTTGTTGGTGAGTACTGGCGATGAGGCATTTTGCCAGACAAGCTGGGCTGTCCGTTCTGGGAACCACGCCACAGGATCCATGGAGTCATTCCCCTGCAGTGCCTGCAGGACGTTCCGTGCTGACCACTGCCCGATGGACTTGTGGTCAAAGGTGTTGGTCCGGAAGAACCTGTCCACAAACGACAGATGGTTCGGCAATGTCCAGCTGACTGGCACATTGCGTGGCATCTGCGCCAGGCCCATCCTTCGCAACACCGGGGACAGGTAGAACCTCAGCAGGTAGTGGCATTTGGTGCCCACGTGCCTTGGCTCTATGCTCCGCCTGATGCAGCCACACACGAAAGTGGCCATCAGAATGAGGGCGACGTTGGGCACGTCTTTACCCCCGTTGTCTGCCGACTTGTGCATTGTGGCTCGTCGCACCCGGTCCATCGCCGACCCCCAGATGAAGCGGAAGACGGCCCGGGTGATCCCCGTGGCGTAGGAGGGAGGGACGGGCCACACTTGCGCCAAGTACAGCAGCCCCGAGAGCACCTCACACCTGATGACCAGGTTTTTCCCCGTGATGGAGAGGGAGCGCTGCTTCCACAGCTCCAGCTTCTTCCCCACCTTGGCTATCCACTCCAGCCAATTTTTGTTACATGCCTCAGCCTTCCCGAACCAGATCCCCAGCACCTTCAGGAAGTCAGGCTTGATGGTGAAGGGGATGGAAGATCGGTCGGGCCAGTTGCCAAAGAGCATGGCCTCGCTCTTCCTGCGGTTTACCCTGGCCCCCGTGGCCAACTCAAACTGGTCGCAGACGCTGATCAGTCTGCGGACCGACCCTGGATCCGAGCAGAAGACGGCGACATCGTCCATGTACAGGGAGGCCTTGACCTGAGTGCCCCCACTGCCTGGCAATGTCACTCCTCTTATGCTCGCATCCTTCCTGATGGATTCGGCAAAGGGTTCAATGCAACAGACGAACAAGACAGGGGAAAGAGGGCAACCCTGCCTGACTCCAGACCTGACGGGGAAGCTGTCTGATTCCCACCCATTAATTTGGACTGCACTACAGATCTCGGAGTAGAGCAGTTGTATCCACTTCCTGATTCCCTCCCCAAAGCCCATTTTGGAGAGCACGTCCCTCATGTACGTGTGCGATATCCTGTCGAAGGCCTTCTCCTGGTCCAAGCTGACCAGGCAGGCATCCACCCGTCTGTCCTGCACGTAGGCAATGGTATCTCTCAGCAGCACCAGGCTGTCTGAGATTTTCCTGCCAGGTACAGCACAGGTTTGGTCCGGGTGGATCACCTGTCCCAGAGCAGACTTGACCCGGTTGGCGATGGCCTTAGACAGGATCTTGTAGTCTACATTCAACAATGTGATGGGTCTCCAATTCCTTAAGTCATTCATCTCCCCCTTCTGCTGGAAGATCAGGGTGATGTTGCCCTTCCTCATAGAGTCTGACATGCTGCCGGCTAGAAGTATATCGTTGTACACTTCCAGCAGGTCCGGGCCCACCCAGTCCCACAGAGCCGAGTACAACTCTGCCGGTAAGCCATCGCCTCCGGGAGTTTTACTCGAGTCAAAGGAACGGATGGAGCCAGTCAGCTCCTCCAGGGTCAGTGGTTGGTCCAGACTCTCCCGCTTGCTGTCGTCCAAGACTTCCGTGATGGAGGACAGGAAGTTTTGGGAGGCGGTGCTGTCTGTGGTCTTTACATCGTACAGATCCTTATAAAAGGATCTGCAGATCTTGAGCATGTCTGTCTGCGAGGATGTTACCGAGCCGTCCTCCTCCCTAAGGCTTTTGATCACAGAGCTCCCCCTGTGAACCTTATGGAAGAAGTAACGTGAGCACGTCTCATCCTGCTCAACATGGCGGACCCTGGACCGGAAGATGATTTTGGAGGATTCAGAGGTAAAGAGCCGAGCTTGCCGGCCCTTCAACTCTCTCAGTTCCTCCCTCACATCCACCCCTCTCCTCTGCAGAAGGAGTAGCTGCTGCAAATCTGTCTGGAGTTGACACAATTCCCTCTTACCCTGTCTTGCTCTCTGAACACCTTTGGAGACGAAGAACTTCTTGATGTTCTCCTTTGTTGCCTCCCACCAGAGTGTCTGGGAGTCAAAGAGGGGCCTCACAGTTCTCCAACATGCGTAGTCCCTCTTTAGCTCCTTAACGTTCTCCGGGGTCAACAGCTCCACGTTTAGCTTCCACGTCCCTCTGCCCGCCTTCCGGTCCTCCTGTAGGTGACAGGTGGCCTGAAGGAGGCAGTGGTCAGAGAAGAACACCGGCGCGAGGTTGGTGTGTCTGACCGTGACGGCCCTCGATGTGAAGAGGAAGTCTATCCGGGACTGGGCTGAACCGTTCGGTCCTGACCAGGTGAACCGTGGCTGGACTCCGCCTGCAGGGTCACTGAAGGCGTCGCGCAGCTTTGCATCTTTGACCGTTTCCACCAGGAGTTTGGAGGTGCCGTCCAGTCTGTGGTTGGCACTGCCGGATCGTCCAGCCGCATCGATGATGCAGTTGAAGTCACCGGCCAGAACGAGCGGTCTAGACGTGGCCAGCAGCGGTGGGAGCTGCTGGAGGACGGCCAACCGCTCGCTCCACCTGGGTGAGGCATACACATTAATCAGCCGGAGCGGAGAACCACGGTACATTACATCCACCACCAAGAGACGACCCCCCACCACCTCCCTTACCTCAGTGATGGTGAAGCCCCCTCCCCGCAGCAAGATCCCCAGACCGGACGCACGACAATCATTGCCCCCCGACCATACCGACAGTCCGTGGGGCCACCATTGCGACCACCTCCGATAGCAGCGAAGGTGTGGCAGCCCGCACTCCTGTAGAAAAGTCACATCCGCCTTTACCTTGGCCAGGTACTGCAAGGCGGATACACATCGCGCAGTGCTCTTCACACTGCGCACGTTTAAGGATGCCAGTTTCAGCTCCATTGTCCTTTAGTGTCCCAGGCGATCCTCCCGCATGCCAATCATCTGGCTGAGTTCCTGCACATTTTTGTTGCACAGGTAATGGTACAGGTTGGTGGCTTCCTCAGCACAGGCCAGGCAAGGCCACTGCGCTGCTCCCAGTTTCCTGGAGCTGGGGCCCATTGGCCACTGCACTGCTCCCGGTCTCCCGGAGCTGGGGCCCATTGGCCACTGCACTGATCCCGGTCTCCCGGAGCTGGGGCCCATTGGCCACTGCACTGCTCCCGGTCTCCCAGAGCTGGGGCCCATTGGCCACTGCACTGATCCCGGTCTCCCGGAGCAGGGGCCCATTGGCCGTTGTGCCGCTCACGGTCTCCCGGAGCAGGGGCCCATTGGCCGTTGTGCCGCTCACGGTCTCCTGGGGCTGGGGCCCATTGGCCGTTGTGCCGCTCACGGTCTCCTGGGGCTGGGGCCCATTGGCCGTTGTGCCGCTCACGGTCTCCTGGGGCTGGGGCCCATTGGCCGTTGTGCCGCTCACGGTCTCCTGGGGCTGGGGCCCATTGGCCGTTGTGCCGCTCACGGTCTCCTGGGGCTGGGGCCCATTGGCACTGCTCCCAGTCTCCTGGGGCTGGGGGGCAACAGACACGTTCTTTTTCTTACCTTCCTCCTCCCCCGTTTCCTTCCTCTGCCTCTGCCTCCGTTGTCGGCTCCTCCCGGTTGCCTCATCATCCGACGCGGAGAGGTTGCTGGCCTCGTCCTGGGAGAGGACTCTTTTTTGGGACTTGCTTGCCCCCTCCGACTTTTTCTCCGTGCGCACAGCCTTCAATGTTTTCCTCGATTTTACCAACTGCCATTCCTCCTCTTCCTGTTCCCCCTCTTCCATCGACTCGCCCTCGTGGGCAGGGGCCTGGGGGGCTCTGTCCTGCGGTTGGGGGCTCCTGGTGGACGCGCTGTCATCGCCCCTGCTCTCCTTTCCTTTTTGGGCTTTTGCCATGGTAGGAGGCGTCTCGTCCACCCCGGGTGTGCTGGCAGCGGCCCCTCTTATCGCCTGTGCATACGTGCTAGCTCTTTTAGGACAGGCCCTGTAAAGGTGGCCTGCCTCCCCACACAGGTTGCAGCTCTTACTCTCTTTACATTCCCTTGTCTCGTGGCCTTCTAGTTTGCAGTTTCTGCAGACGACTGTCCTGCATTCTGCCGCCACGTGCCCAGGTTTGTTGCATTTCCTGCACACCCTGGGCTGCCCCGCGTACGTCATGTAACCCCGGTTCCCTCCGATAGCGAACACCGAGGGAGGGTGGATGATGAATCCCTTCCCGTCCACCCTCAGCTTCACCTTCACTTGCCTCTTGCTCGTCCAGATCCCGAACAAGTGTTCGGGTAGGGGGTTGGACGAAGGGGCGGGAGATAGTGAGCAAACGATAGTGGTGCACATCCAGGTGGGACACAGTGATAGGAGCAGAATTAGGCCAATCTGCCCATCAAGTCTACTCCGCCATTCCATTGTGGCTGATCTGTCCCGTACTAATCGAGAATCAATCTATCTATCACTGCCTTAAAAATATTCATTGATTTCTGCGGCAAAGAATTCCACAGATTCACCGCCCGATGTCTGTAGAAATTCCTCCTCATCTCCTTCCTTTGATTCTGAGGTATGGCCTCTCGTCCGAGGCTCTCCCACGAGTGGAAACGTCCGCTCCACATCCACTCTATCCAAGCCTTTCACTATTCGCTAAGTTGCAATGAGGTGCCCCCTCGTCCTTCTGAACTCCAGAGGGTACAGGCCCAGTGCCCACAAACACCCATCATTGGTTAAGCTACTAATTCCTAGGATCATTCTTGTAAACCTCCTCTGGACCCTCTGCAGAGCCAGCACATCCTTTGTGCCTCATCTCAGTGCTAAATGGCCTACCCCTTATTCTTAAACTGTGACCCCTAGTTCTGGACTCCCCCAACATGGGGAATGCTGTTCCTGCATCTAGCCTGTCCAATCCCTTAAGAATTCTATATGTTTCTAGAAGATCCTAAATTCCAGCGAATACATTCTGACCCGTTAATTCCTACTCTTTGCTTCCTGTCTGCCAACCAGTTCTTTATCCGTGTCAACACCCTACCCCCAATACCACGTGCTCGAATTTTGCACACTAATCTCTTGTGTGGGATTTTTGAAAGTCCAAATACACCACATCCACTGGCTCTTCCTCATCCAATGAATTGCTGAAGACTTCTTGCAGACACGCGAGAGGCTTCTCAGAGCAACTTGCAAACTCGCCTCCGACACAAAACTCTGCTCATGCTCACCTGGCCTTGCCTTTCCCGTCCACCAGCCACCCAGCCAGCCGCCTCCCCTCCTCAGCCGTAAACCTGGCTGGTGACAAGTCCACAAACCCCCCATTCCCGACCCATCCAGGCACACTAGCCGCGGCGGAAGCCCGCCCACCCTCCAGAGCCAGTCATCCCACCCCTGCAGACACCTTACACACAGCTGACAGACAGCGCAGTGCGCCGGCCGGCCGCCCTCCCGTCCCCGTTCCCAGAATGTGCTTTTGTCAGGGGGGGGGCGGGTCGGCCACATTGACCAAGCCACCAGGCCGCTCACTCGTGTGAAGGCGCTAAATTCACCTCTGCCCCCGTCAGAGAGTCAACCAGTCCTACCTTAGCGGTGTGGTGCTCGCTGTGGTTCACGTGCAGCTCACCCTCTTCTCTTGAGAACGACGTCACCCCGATGGTGGTGACTTAATTTGCAGAGCCGGCAATTTGCTGAAGATTTGTTGGGGAGCTTTTTCTCCTTGGCGGAAGTTTCAGTGCATTTGGGTGGAAATGCGAACAGCACCTTTAAAGTATACACTGTAAATAAAGGAAGGCGCACACACAGAGTGAGAGAGGCCAGCAGGCAGACAGACAGACAGAGACAGCAAGCAAGCAAGCAAGCAAGCGTGAGGAGGCATTTTTGTCTTTTCTTTTCAACTTTGAATATCTCCCAAAAGGGAAGTGCACCGTTCCCAGAGACACTGCAATACCAGGTCGATGCGTGGAGTGGACGGAGCAAGCCCCTATTCCATCTCCCTGTTCCAAAAATCAATTTAATATATGGTCCCTAGATAAGGGACGTATCAGATATTAAACTGATAAGAACAGATACTACACTTGATCTTAGCCAAAAGGCCGAGAAGCGATAACGGCAACTGCGCGCACCCTTTCGCATCCCGCCCGCCCCCCCGCTTCACAGCCAGAATGAGGATTTGCAAAGGCCTCCCTCGCCGCCGTCTGGTGGCGTTTCTCCCCCCGGCCCGCACGCTCTGCCTCCACCCCCCCTCCCCCCCACTTTCCCTCAAACTTTGCCCTGAACATGTGAAACTCTTGTAATCCCTCCAATCAGACGGGAGAGGCCGGTGCTTGCCTGCGGCCACGTCACGGGCACAAGCACAAGGCCGGCTGCCGCGGAAGGAAGGGAGGGAGGGAGGGAGGGAGGGAGGGAGGCGGGCTGCACCGACCACTTATTTGCCCACTCGGCAGCGAGCGTGCGAGCGACGACGTTTCTTGCGGCCGTGTTTCTCCAGCGACGGGGGGTTAGGGGCCACCTGGCGCGTACCCGTGGGAGCAGGCCACTCGGCCCCTCGAGGGCCGTTCAGCGACACGTGACCATAACAAACTAAGCTGAAGAAAAAGGGTGACCAAAAGTCTCCCGTTGTTTATTAGCGGCCAGATGTCTGGGGTCCCGCGGGGCCGTTGAACGGGGGCGATCGTTTCCTCTGGACACAAGGAACTACAGATGCTGCTGGTCGTACACAAAACACACACAAAGCGCTGCAGTGACTCAGCGGGGCTCGGCCAGCGCCTCTGGACAAGGTGGATGTTTCGACCGAGTTGGAAGCCAAAAGGGCCCTGAGATAAAGAGGCGAGGGGGCGCCGCGGGTTAGCGGTGAAATGTGAGGCCGCAGGAAGGAATATAGGTGGAAGTGGTCAGGTAGGGGGTTGGACGAAGGGGCGGGAGATAGTGAGCAAAAGATAGTGGTGCACATCCAGGTGGGACACAGTGATAGGAGCAGAATTAGGCCATTCGGCCCATCAAGTCTACTCCGCCATTCCATTGTGGCTGATCTGTCCCGTACTAATCGAGAATCAATCTATCTATCTCTGCCTTAAAAATATTCATTGATTTCTGCGGCAAAGAATTCCACAGATTCACCGCCCGATGTCTGAAGAAATTCCTCCTCATCTCCTTCCTTTGATTCTGAGTTATGGCCTCTCGTCCGAGGCTCTCCCACGAGTGGAAACGTCCGCTCCACATCGACTCTATCCAAGCCTTTCACTATTCGCTAAGTTGCAATGAGGTCCCCCCTCGTCCTTCTGAACTCCAGAGGGTACAGGCCCAGTGCCCACAAACACCCATCATTGGTTAAGCTACTAATTGCTAGGATCATTCTTGTAAACCTCCTCTGGACCCTCTGCAGAGCCAGCACATCCTTTGTCAGATATGGTGCCTAAAATTGCTCACAATGCTCCGAATGCAGCCTGACCAGCGCCTCACAGAGCCTCAGTGTTACATCTCTGTTTTTGTATTCTAGCCCCCTTGAAATAAATGGTGCTTGCCAATGGGAGGGAAGAGAGAGACGAAGGCGGGCTGTTGAGTTTTGACCTCAAATTGGACAATCCAATGGGTTGTGTTGGGGTGGGTCCCGATCGCATGCATGCGGCGAGCACAAATTGAAGGGTTTCAAAAAAGAGTGAGCCCTCTGAGGGGAGGCCCTGTGCAGACAGAGCCTGCCTGCATCTCACAAATACAGGCAAGGCAGCCTCTCCAAGGGAAGCACAGCCACTGAGCCATGGTGATGACACAGGGGGAAAAAAAGGTGTGAACGGCTCCATCTCATCTCATCTTCAGCTGCAAATTCTGGCAAACACAACACCCCCCACCGTCTCACCAGGGCCCTGTACAACTGCAGTAGGACCTCCTTGCTCCCAAACTCAAATCCTCTCGCAATGAAAGCCAACTTGGAGATATTGCATCTATTAGCTTTCTTCAGTGCCTGCTGTGTTGTAATATATAAGACAAGGGGGATGTTGTGATATTGCTGGGACTACTTTGTGTATCCAAGAACTACTTTGTATGGCTGTGTATATAAGTGATGGGTGTGATTAGGCGGGAGACCCGACACCCACGGAGGTGTGCGGTGACCGGAAAGACCGGGAGACCCGACACCCACGGAGGTGTGCGGTGACCGGGGAAGATCGACACCCACGGAGGTGTGCGGCGACCGGGGGAGCCCCGGAGGAGACCGACACACATGGAGGTGTGCGGCGATCGGAGGGGGTCGGCGACCGGAGGGACCGACCACCCGCGGAGGTGCGGCGGCCGGTAAGGCCGAGGCACTAAATACTCACCCAGGCGCGTCGACCGTAGAGTCGGGACGGCCCTGGGCCCGAGGCAGCGGCAGCGCGTTGGAATTGCGCGGCAGCTGCCGGGAGCACCTGTGGGCGGAGCCGGGGAGCACCTGTGGGCGGGGCCAGCGGCAGCGCGTTCGAAAAGTTGAGCGACAGCTGCCGGGGAGCACCTGTGGGCGGGGCCAGAGCGCACTGCAGCGGAGGCGCGATCGCACCGCGATTACAGCAGTGTCAGCCCAGCAGTGGGAGCCCAGCAGTGGGAGCCCAGCAGTGCCAGCCCAGCAGTGGGAGCCCAGCAGTGCCAGCCCAGCAGTGGGAGCCCAGCAATGCCAACCCAGCAGTGGGAGCCCAGCAGTGCCAGCCCAGCAGTGGGAGCCCAGCAGTGCCAGCCCAGCAGTGCCAGCCCAGCAGTGGGAGCCCAGCAGTGCCAGCCCAGTAGTGGCAGGCAAATCATGGTGGTGGAGCATCTAGAGCCTACACTACATTTGATCTACACAGCACGTCTTCTTGAGGGGAAGATATGGAACAAAATGAATATTTTGTGTTTAATGACCTGTGTAGTGATCTGTGTAATGAAAGCTTAATGTATTATATTTGATGCTTTTGTATAAATGTATATATCTGTGGAGTGACCACACGGAGTGAGTGACCACCCGGAGATGAGTGACCACCCGGAGATGAATGACCACCCGGAGATGAGTGAAATTCCGCAGAGGAGTGACCACCATGATGGCGAAAAAAGCAATTGTGTTTAATTGTGTTTAGTTGTGTCATTGGTTTTGTTTGCAAATAGCAATGGTGTTTTGGTTTTGTTTGTTAAATATATTTTAGCCCTCGAATGGTAAAGAAAACAATTTTATATGAGACAAGGGGGATGTTGTAATATATAAGACAAGGGGGATGTTGTGATATTGCTGGGACTACTTTGTGTATCCAAGAACTACTTTGTATGGCTGTGTATATAAGTGATGGGTGTGATTAGGCGGGCACTCTGGATGCAGGTGGCCACGGAATAAACAGCCTGGAGTTGAGCTCCAGCAATGTAACCTTTTTACACAAGTGTACTTGTGGTCCTTCCAGAGTCACCAAAGGTACAACAGGTACCGGACCACGAAGTACAACATGCTGTACCTGCATGCTTACCTTCAGTGACTGATGTATAAGCACACCCAGGTCCGTTGCACCTCCCCTTCTCTGAAACTGACACCATTCAGGTAACAATCTGCCTTCCTGTTCTTGCCACCAAAGTGGATAACCTCACATTTATCCACATTATATTGCATCTGCCATTCGCAGCCTAATAGCATCCTCCTTGCAGCTCACCCGCAAACTCGGACATGTTGCATTTAATTCCCTCGTCTAAATGGTTAATATATATATCAAATAACTGGGGTGCCAGCACTGAGCCTTGTGGCGCCCCACTAGTCACTGCCTGCCATTCTGAGGAGGACCCGTTAATTCCTACTCTTTGCTTCCTGTCTGCCAACCAGTTCTTTATCCGTGTCAACACCCCAATACCACGTGCTCGAATTGTGCACACTAATCTCTTGTGTGGGATTTTTGAAAGTCCAAATACACCACAACCACTGGCTCTTCCTCATCCAATCAATTGCTGAAGACTTGCAGACGCGCGAGAGGCAACACAAAACTCTGCTCATGTTCACCTGGCCTTGCCCTTTCCCCTCCACCAGCCACCCAGCCAGTCGCCTCTCCTCCTCAGCCGTAAACCTGGCTGGTGACAAGTCCACAAACCCCCCATCCCCGACCCATCCAGGCACACTAGCCGCGGCGGAAGCCCGCCCACCCTCCAGAGCCAGTCATCCCACCCCTGCAGACACCTTACACACAGCTGACAGACAGCGCAGTGCGCCGGCCGGCCGCCCTCCCGTCCCCGTTCCCAGAACGTGCTTTTGTCAGGGGGGGCGGGTCGGCCACATTGACCAAGCCACCAGGCCGCTCACTCGTGTGAAGGCGCTAAATTCACCTCTGCCCCCGTCAGAGAGTCAACCAGTCCTACCTTAGCGGTGTGGTGCTCGCTGTGGTTAACGTGCAGCTCACCCTCTTCTCTTGAGAACGACGTCACCCCGATGGTGGTGACTTAATTTGCAGAGCCAGCAATTTGCTGAAGATTTGTTGGGGAGCTTTTTCTCCTTGGCGGAAGTTTCAGTGCATTTGGGTGGAAATGCGAACAGCACCTTTAAAGTATACACTGTAAATAAAGGAAGGCGCACACACAGAGTGAGAGAGGCCAGCAGGCAGACAGACAGACAGAGACAGACAGCAAGCAAGCAAGCAAGCAAGTGTGAGGAGGCATTTTTGTCTTTTCTTTTCAACTTTGAATATCTCCCAAAAGGGAAGTGCACCGTTCCCAGAGACACTGCAATACCAGGTCGATGCGTGGAGTGGACGGAGCAAGCCCCTATTCCATCTCCCTGTTCCAAAAATCAATTTAATATATGGTCCCTAGATAAGGGACGTATCAGATATTAAACTGATAAGAACAGATACTACACTTGATCTTAGCCAAAAGGCCGAGAAGCGATAACGGCAACTGCGCGCACCCTTTCGCATCCCGCCCGCCCCCCCGCTTCACAGCCAGAATGAGGACTTGCAAAGGCCTCCCTCGCCGCCGTCTGGTGGCGTTTCTCCCCCCGGCCCGCACGCTCTGCCTCCACCCCCCCTCCCCCCCACTTTCCCTCAAACTTTGCCCTGAACATGTGAAACTCTTGTAATCCCTCCAATCAATCTGCGGCCACGTCACGGGCACAAGCACAAGGCCGGCTGCCGCGGAAGGAAGGAAGGGAGGGAGGGAGGGAGGGAGGGAGGCGGGCTGCACCGACCACTTATTTGCCCACTCGGCAGCGAGCGAGCGAGCGACGACGTTTCTTGCGGCCGTGTTTCTCCAGCGACGGGGGGTTAGGGGCCACCTGGGAGCAGGCCACTCGGCCCCTCGAGGGCCGTTCAGCGACACGCGACCATAACAAACTAAGCTGAAGAAAAAGGGTGACCAAAAGTCTCCCGTTGTTTATTAGCGGCCAGATGTCTGGGGACCCGCGGGGCCGTTGAACGGGGGCGATCGTTTCCTCTGGACACAAGGAACTACAGATGCTGCTGGTCGTACACAAAACACACACAAAGCGCTGCAGTGACTCAGCGGGGCTCGGCCAGCGCCTCTGGACAAGGTGGATGTTTCGACCGAGTTGGAAGCCAAAAGGGCCCTGAGATAAAGAGGCGAGGGGGCGCCGCGGGTTAGCGGTGAAATGTGAGGCCGCAGGAAGGAATATAGGTGGAAGTGGTCAGGTAGGGGGTTGGACGAAGGGGCGGGAGATAGTGAGCAAAAGATAGTGGTGCACATCCAGGTGGGACACAGTGATAGGAGCAGAATTAGGCCATTCGGCCCATCAAGTCTACTCCGCCATTCCATTGTGGCTAATCTGTCCCGTACTAATCGAGAATCAATCTATCTATCTCTGCCTTAAAAATATTCATTGATTTCTGCGGCAAAGAATTCCAGATTCACCGCCCGATGTCTGAAGAAATTCCTCCTCATCTCCTTCCTTTGATTCTGAGGTATGGCCTCACGTCCGAGGCTCTCCCACGAGTGGAAACGTCCGCTCCACATCCACTCTATCCAAACCTTTCACTATTCGCTAAGTTGCAATGAGGTCCCCCCTCGTCCTTCTGAACTCCAGAGGGTACAGGCCCAGTGCCCACAAACACCCATCATTGGTTAAGCTACTAATTCCTAGGATCATTCCTGTAAACCTCCTCTGGACCCTCTGCAGAGCCAGCACATCCTTTGTCAGATATGGTGGCTAAAATTGCTCACAATGCTCCGAATGCAGCCTGACCAGCGCCTCACAGAGCCTCAGCGTTACATCTCTGTTTTTGTATTCTAGCCCCCTTGAAATAAATGGTGCTTGCCAATGGGAGGGAAGAGAGAGACGAAGGCGGGCTGTTGAGTTTTGACCTCAAATTGGACAATCCAATGGGCTGTGTTGGGGTGGGTCCTGATCGCATGCATGCGGCGAGCACAAATTGAAGGGTTTCAAAAAAGAGTGAGCCATCTGAGGGGAGGCCCTGTGCAGACAGAGCCTGCCTGCATCTCACAAATACAGGCAAGGCAGCCTCTCCAAGGGAAGCACAGCCACTGAGCCATGGTGATGACACAGGGGGAAAAAAAGGTGTGAACGGCTCCATCTCATCTCCTTCAGCTGCAAATTCTGGCAAACACAACACCCCCCACCGTGGTTTTCAGTAGCATTCCTTGTTTTCTCTCGCTCCTCTCGCTCCCCTCCCTCCCCCGAAACCTAGATGTAGGCCATTCGGCCCATCGAGCCAGCGCCGCCATTCAATACGATCATGGCTGATCATCCAAAATCAGGACCCCGTTCCGGCTTATTCCCCATATCCCTTGTTTCCCTCAGCCCAAAGAGCTAAATCCAACTCTCTCTTGAAAATATCCAGTGAATTGGCCTCCACTGCCTTCTGTGGCAGGGAATTCCACAGATTCACAACTCTCTGCGTATCGTTCAGTTAATTTCCATCAAAATGTTGAGTCCTACAGCTCCAGCTTACAGCTAAACTTTGCCACAGAACTACATTTCTGTTGAACACCGTAGCTGCTCTTGTCCATAGATTATTCCCCTCTCCTTTTCTTTGATTAATTTTCCAAATTCCAATTAGTTCCAGAATAATTCTTGCCGATTTTGTGACTCTAAGAAGGCAAGAGGCATTTCGGAGCAACTTGGAAACTGAACACAGGCCATCCTGTTAAAAGACAACCTTGACAAAGCTTCACCTGGCCTTGTCCTACCATTGCATCAGCCAGCTGCTCTCTCTCCTCCTAGATGTAAAACCTGGCTCAGGATGATTATTGTGATTATTCTTACACATTCAACCCCCCCCCCCCCCCCGGTACCTGTGATGCAGTCAGGGACTGGCAATGGCAGAATCACACCCACCCTCCAGATCCAGTCATCCCACCCAACAGACCCCTTCCCAATACACAGCCAACAGCGGAGAGTGCCGCCGGCCCCTCGTCTACGGTCCCAAAACCAAGCATTTTGTTGTTGGGGCAGGGCCAGATTGATGAAGCAATCATGCAGTCGTGACTTCATTCACATTATTCAATAGTGATTTTGAATAATTTGCTGAAGATTTTTTCACCTTTTCTGTCATACCTGGAAACTCAGTTGCATCTTTTGGTCTGAATCCTGGCGGCACCTCCTCTTTTCCATTAAATATATATATTGCTGAAATTAATAAGCAAACCATTTTAACTCACCACTCTGCCAACACACAGTTAAACCAAACATTTAACACTAATTTGTATTGGTCATTCATGGTGACCTGACTCTTTATTCAACACAAATCTAACCATCATTAACTGATTACAAGGTGGAGGAAAGCAAATAATTGCAGTTCCTCGAAGTCTAGCAAACCCGAGCTTTTGGAATGGCTTTTTACTGACAAGTGTCTGAAGAAGGGTCTCGACCCGAAACGTCACCCATTCCTTCTCTCCCGAGATGCTGCCTGACCTGCTGAGTTACTCCAGCATTTTGTCAATAAAGTGATTCCTACTGTTGCTCCCAGGCAATTGGCCAATCCCCGGCCTCTATCCCGCACCATCCCTCCAGCCACAGATTTTAGCTTAGTTCAGTTTAGATTAGGTATCCAGCACAGAAACAAGCCCTTCGGCCCACCGAGTCTACACCGACCAGCGATCCCACACACTAACACTATTCCACACACTAGGGACAATTTCCAATTTTACCAAAGCCAATTAATCTGCAAACTTGTGTAAGAAGGTTCTGCAGATGCTGGTTTAATCCGAAGATAGAAACAAAAAGCTGGAGTAACTCAGCGGGGCAGGCAGCATCTCTCGAGAGAAGGAATGGGTGATGTTTCGGGTCGAGACCCTTCTTCAGACGTACAAACTTGTACGTCTTTGGAGTGTGTGAGGAAACCGGCACACCCAGAGAAACCTACGCAGGTCACGGGGAGAAGGTACAAACTCCGTATTCCGTACAGACAGCACCCATAGCCAGGATCAACCCTGGGTCTCTGGCGCTATGAGGCAGCAACTCTACCGCTACGCCACCATGTGTGTACAAACAACATAACGAGAAAGCTCAGCTGTGAGCAGAGGAACAGAGGCATTTGTTTCCTGGTCAACTGTAAAAGTCAGAGAAGATCATTTGATTTGATTTAGAGATACAGCGCGGAAACAGGCCCTTCGGCCCACCGAGTCCGTGCCGCCCAGCGATCCCCGTACATTAACACTATCCTACACACACTAGGGACATTTTTTTTTACATTTACCCAGTCCATTAACCTACATACCTGTACGTCTTTGGAGTGTGGGAGGAAACCGAAGATCTCGGAGAAAACCCACGCAGGTCACGGGGAGAACGTGCAAACTCCGTACAGACGGCACCTGTAGTCAGGATCGAACCTGAGTCTCCGGCGCTGCATTCGCTGTAAGGCAGCAACTCTACCGCTGCGCCACCGAAATAAAATGAAATAAAATAAAATGAAAGGTTTGAAAAATGAGTGAAGTATCTGACCCCCTGCGCAGACAGAAAGTCTACGGCTTGTATCTGACAAACGCCTTCTAGAGTGAAGCACAACCACTGAACCATTGTAATCACACAAAACGTGTGAATAGGTGCACTCCAACTTCAACTTCAAATTAACACATCATTGTTCATTTCAGCGTTTCAAGCGAGCAGTTTTTTTCACTCTTTTCAAACATTTTATTTCTGTCAAACGTCTGAGTCTTACACTTCCAGATTACAGCTAAATTCACGCTAAACTTTGCAACTGAACGACATCTCTCGTGGCCACAGGAACTGCATCGGAACACAGATTTCTATCCCTCTTTTACATCAATTAGCTTTCCAAATTCCAATCAGCAACTGAAGAATTGTTGCAGACGTGTTACTCTCTCAGAAAGCTGAAAAGGTGAAAGATTTCTCAGAGCAACTTGTAAACTAACCATCCTGCTTACCCTGTTAAAAGACAATAGACAATAGGTGCAGAAGGAGGCCATTCGGCCCCTCGAGCCAGCACAGCCATTCAATGTGATCATGGCTGATCATTCTCAATCAGTACCCCGTTCCTGCCTTCTCCCCATACCCCCTGACTCCGCTATCCTCAAGAGCTCTATCTAGCTCTCTCTTGAATGCATTCAGAGAATTGGCCTCCACTGCCTTCTGAGGCAGAGAATTCCACAGATTCACAACTCTCTGACTGAAAAAGACTTAGACAACTTTCAGCCCTAGGAATCAGCTGTGTAGGAAGAAACTGCAGTTGCTGGTTTACATCATAGACACAAAAAAATGGAGTAATACAAGATTGAAGAAGGGTCTCGACCTAAAACATCACCTATTCCTTTTCTCCAGTGATGCTGTCTGACCCGCTGAGTTACTCCAGCTTTTTCTATTTATTTCTAGGAATCAGCCCCCTGCTTTGCCACTGGATCGTTGACTTTCTGACCCACAGACCACAATCAGTGAGAATAGGTGCAACCTCCTCCATAATATTACTCAATAACAGTGCCAAGCAACGATGCGTTCTCAGCCCATTACTATACTCCCCATACACTCACGACTGTACGGCCAAATTTGACGCTAACCCCATCCACAAGTTTGCAGATGACACCACTGTACTGGGCAGCACCAGGCAATTGCCCAGCTGTCAATATAACAGGTAACAGTGACCCTGGTAGAAACAAAGAACTGCAGATGCTGGTTTATACCAAAGATAGACACAAAGTACTGGGGCCATTCTTTGGAAAGTGAACCAAAATGTCACACACGTGACCAGACGTCATATCATATCATATATATACAGCCGGAAACAGGCCTTTTCGGCCCTCCAAGTCCGTGCCGCCCAGTGATCCCCGTACATTAACACTATCCTACACCCACTAGGGACAATTTTTACATTTACCCAGCCAATTAACCTACATACCTGTACGTCACATAAAGTAATACACGAAAAGATTCTTGTAAGAGATTAATTTTATTCATTGCTATTTGCGTGTCTGCTAAAGATATGAACATTCTAGCTTTTAAAAATTCAAAGAGTTTGTAAGATAAAACTGAGTTATGAAAAAAATGCCGTGTGAAGTCAGACACATAACCAGTCATATTTGGCCTCAGACCCTAAACAAACATTGTCAGCATGATATATAAAAATTTCACTTGATAAACTTCGACATATATAACTCATATATACAGTACAAAACAATTTACCTGTAATGCTTTCAGAATTAGAAGAGATGTATTCCACAGGTTTACATATGTTTGGTCACACACGTGACTAAGAATGGCCCACTGGAGCAAGTCAGAATACTTGCAGGGGTATGACTGTGAGGAGGCAAGAGGCATCTCAGAGCAACCTGTAAACTGAACACTAGCCATCCTGTTAAGGCAACGTTCACAAAACTTTGCTCAACTGGCCTTGTCTTTCCCCTCTGGCAGCCAGCTGCTGCCTCTGCTCCTCAGCCAGAAAGTTATGATAAATCCAAAGGCTGTCTCTTGCACTTTGCACCACCCACCCCCACCCACTGTCTTTTCCCAATACACAGCCGACAGCACAGTGGGACTGCCCCGCATCTCTAATCACAAAACAATTAGAAACATAGAAAATAGGTGCAGGAGTAGGCCATTCGGCCCTTGGAGCCAGCACCGCCATTTAATATGATCATGGCTGATCACTGCCTCCTAATCCCATTTTCCTGCCTTCTCCCCATGAACTATGACACCCATTCTAATCAAGAATTTGTCTATCTCTGCCTGGATCTTCTAGTTGCTCACAATTTCAACTGCCCTTCACATTCCCATCATAACCTTTCTGTCCTCAGCCTCCTCCAATGCCAGAGTGAGGCCACACATAAACTGGAGAAACAGCATTTCATCTACCACTTGGGTAGTTTACAACCTAATGATATGAACATTAAATCACTGACCTCTCTCCTGCTTCTCTCCTTCCTCCCGATCACCATCAATCTGAAGAAGGGTATTGACCCAAAATATCACCTACCCATGTTCTCCAGAGATTCTGCCTGAGCCATTGAGTTACTCCAGCACAAAAGTCTTTTTTTGTAAACCAGCATCTGCAGTTTTCAAAACCAGCAGTTGGCTTCAAACTCTTTAAAAAAATCCATATAGAAGGTAGAAAGACCTTCTGTTTAGAACATCTTAGTGAACCTTACCACAGCACAAAAGTTACACAAATTAGGCCCAAACGTGGAACTGAGCATCTCAGAATGATAAACACGTCTCGACCTGGAACATCACGCATTCCTTCTCTCCAGAGATGCTGTCTATCCCACTGATTTAACATGTTTGCATGAACGGCCCTCAGAAGCTTGCGACTCAGGATGGTTTTCTCTCGCTCCCCTCCCTCCCGAACATTAGATGCAGGAGTCGGCCATACTAATCGAGAATCAATCTATCTATCTCTGCCTTAAAAATATTCATTGATTTCTGCGGCAAAGAATTCCACAGATTCACCGCCCGATGTCTGAAGAAATTCCTCCTCATCTCCTTCCTTTGATTCTGAGTTATGGCCTCTCGTCCGAGGCTCTCCCACGAGTGGAAACGTCCGCTCCACATCCACTCTATCCAAGCCTTTCACTATTCGCTAAGTTGCAATGAGGTCCCCCCTCGTCCTTCTGAACTCCAGAGGGTACAGGCCCAGTGCCCACAAACACCCATCATTGGTTAAGCTACTAATTACTAGGATCATTCTTGTAAACCTCCTCTGGACCCTCTGCAGAGCCAGCACATCCTTTGTCAGATATGGTGCCTAAAATTGCTCACAATGCTCCGAATGCAGCCTGACCAGCGCCTCACAGAGCCTCAGCGTTACATCTCTGTTTTTGTATTCTAGCCCCCTTGAAATAAATGGTGCTTGCCAATGGGAGGGAAGAGAGAGACGAAGGCGGGCTGTTGAGTTTTGACCTCAAATTGGACAATCCAATGGGTTGTGTTGGGGTGGGTCCCGATCGCATGCATGTGGCGAGCACAAATTGAAGGGTTTCAAAAAAGAGTGAGCCCTCTGAGGGGAGGCCCTGTGCAGACAGAGCCTGCCTGCATCTCACAAATACAGGCAAGGCAGCCTCTCCAAGGGAAGCACAGCCACTGAGCCATGGTGATGACAAAGGGAAATAAAAAGGTGTGAACGGCTCCATCTCATCTCCTTCAGCTGCAAATTCTGGCAAACACAACACCCCCCACCGTGGTTTTCAGTAGCATTCCTTGCGACTCGGGATGGTTTTCTCTCGCTCCCCTCCCTCCCCCGAAACCTAGATGTAGGCCATTCGGCCCATCGAGCCAGCGCCGCCATTCAATATGATCATGGCTGATCATCCAAAATCAGGACCCCGTTCCGGCTTATTCCCCATATCCCTTGTTTCCCTCAGCCCAAAGAGCTAAATCCAACTCTCCCTTGAAAACATCCAGTGAATTGGCCTCCACTGCCTTCTGTGGCAGGGAATTCCACAGATTCACAACTCTCTGGGTGAAAAAGATTTTCCTCATCTCAGTGCTAAATGGCCTACCCCTTATTCTTAAACTGTGACCCCTAGTTCTGGACTCCCCCAACATGGGGAATGCTGTTCCTGCATCTAGCCTGTCCAATCCCTTAAGAATTTTATATGTTTCTAGAAGATCCCCTCTCATCCATCTAAATTCCAGCGTATACAAGCCCAGTCCACCCATTCTTTCATCATATGTCAGTCCCGCCACCCTGGCAATTAACCTGGTGAACCTACGCTGCACTCCCTCAATAGCAAGAATGGCCTTCCTCAAATTAGGAGACCAAAATTAATAATAATAATAATAATAATGCATTACATTTATATAGCGCTTTTCAAACACTCAAATACGCTTTACAGTGATTACTAGAATATAGAGAAGTGAATAAATAGATAAATAAGTAAACGAACAGAAAAAGGAGACAGAAGGTGAGGTGACGGTCAGTGGTTGAAGGCAGTGCTGAACAGGTGAGACTTCAGTGATGTTTTGAATGTGGTGAGTGAGGAGGAGTCTCTGACGGTTTGGGGTAGTGAGTTCCATAGGGTGGGAGCAGCGATGGAGAAAGCCCTGTCCCCCCAGGATCTGAGTTTGGTCCGGATGGGGGGGGGACAGGAGATTGGCAGCAACAGAGCGGAGGGTGCAGGTGGGAGTGTGCCTGTGGAGGAGGTCAGTCAGGTAGGATGGGGCCAGGTTATGGAGGGCTTTGTAGGTCATGAGGAGGATTTTGTTCTGGATTCTCTGGGGGATGGGGAGCCAGTGGAGTTTGTAAAGGACGGGGGTGATATGGTCACGGATCGGGGAGTGGGTGAGCAGACGGGCAGCGGAGTTTTGAATGTATTGAAGTTTACTGATGATTTTTGAGGGTGAGCCATAGAGGAGGCTGTTGCAGTAGTCCAGACGGGAGGTGATGAAGGCGTGGATGAGGGTTTCTGCAGCTGTGGAGGAGAGGGATGGACGGAGACGGGCAAAGTTTTTGAGGTGGAAGAAGGCTGTCTTTGTGATGTGTTTGATGTGTTTGTCGAAGGAGAGGGTTTGATCAAAGATGATTCCAAGATTCCGGATGTGAGGGGAGGTGGATACTGGGAGACCATCAATATTGAGGATGAAGTTTTGGGTGGATTTGGTGAGCGTTTTTGGACCAATGATGATGATTTCAGATTTGTTGCACACAAAATTGCACACAATATTCCAGGTGCCGTCTCACCAGGGCCCTGTACAACTGCAGTAGGACCTCCTTGCTCCCAAACTCAAATCCTCTCGCAATGAAAGCCAACTTGGCGATATTGCATCTATTAGCTTTCTTCAGTGCCTGCTGTACCTGCATGCTTACCTTCAGTGACTGATGTACAAGCACACCCAGGTCCGTTGCACCTCCCCTTCTCTGAAACTGACACCATTCAGATAACAATCTGCCTTCCTGTTCTTGCCACCAAAGTGGATAACCTCACATTTATCCACATTATATTGCATCTGCCCATTCGCCCAACCTATCCAAATCACCCTGCAGCCTCACAGCATCCTCCTTGCAGCTCACCCACAAACTCGGACATGTTGCATTTAATTCCCTCGTCTAAATGGTTAATATATATATCAAATAACTGGGGTGCCAGCACTGAGCCTTGTGGCGCCCCACTAGTCACTGCCTGCCATTCTGAGGAGGACCCGTTAATTCCTACTCTTTGCTTCCTGTCTGCCAACCAGTTCTTTATCCGTGTCAACACCCTACTATAGCGAGTCCGAAACTTGTTGGTTGTAAGAGGAGTTTATTGCAGGCGCAATATTCGAATACAGAGTTAAACAACAAGGTAAGGGACAACCAATACAAACTTACTGTCTTCCTTGAAGACTTCGCCGAACTGACTAAATCGGGCGCCAAACGCGCACATGACATCGCTGGCCAATCAGCGATGTCGCTCTCTGGACCAATCCCTATGGTCGCGTTCCCACGTGACCTCGCTGGCCAATCCGAGGGTTCGACGACCTGGACCATTCTCTATGGTCGCTACATGCCCCCCCCCAGAACCCGAGGTGCGGAACCTAGCAGGGAGCCGGATTTCGCGACCATAACGAGTACGGAGAGGGACAGCCTGAACCACAGGAGCCGGAGGTTCCGGACTTGGCGGAACAGCCGGAACGAGAGGTTCTGGAGGAACTACTGGAACGGGGGGTCCTGGAGGGACTGCCGGAACGGGGGGTCCTGGAGGAACTGTCGGAACGGGGGGTCCCGCACTGAGCGGAACTAACGGAGGTCGGCCTCTCCTAGGGGTTTGACCGACCAGGACTGGTTGATCCGGGTCCAAATGGGCAGGTTTGAGCCGGGACACCGAGACGAGCTCACTCTTGCCGCACATGTCTAAGGTGAAGGTAGCCGTTCCCTTACGTAAAACCCGGAACGGCCCTTGATAGACCCTCTGCAACGGGGCGCGATGGGCATCTTTACGCAGAAAAACAAAATCACAGTCCTTCAGGGAAGACGGTTCGTGTACCATGGGACACCCATGACGTGAAGTCGGAACTGGAGCCAGGGAGCCCACCCGTTCCCGGAGAGATGCTAACACTGATGGGACTGTAGGCAGCAGGTCTGAAGGGTCCGGAAACAGATCTCCGGGTACTCGAAGTGTCGAGCCATATACTAGCTCTGCGGACGACGCACCGAGATCTGGCTTAGGAGCAGTCCGGATGCCCAAAAGAACCCAAGGGAGTTGGTCTACCCAGTCCGGGCCTTCAAGCCTTGCACTGAGGGACGCCTTAAGTTGGCGGTGGAACCTTTCTACGAGTCCATTTGCCTGGGGGTGATATGCAGTCGTGGGTTGTAACTTGGACCCGTACAGTTCTGCCAGCGCGGCCCAGAGGGACGAAGTGAACTGTGGCCCTCTGTCAGTGGTAATAACTGCCGGGACCCCGAAACGAGCTACCCAATGAAGGGCCAAAGTCCTAGCACAAGACGCTGATGAAATATCAAACAATGGGAAAGCCTCTGGCCACCGGGTGAACCGATCCACCACCGTGAGGAGGTGGGTGTAGCCCCGGGAGGAAGGCAAAGGCCCGACCAAATCCACGTGGATGTGGAAAAAACGAACAGCCGGGACCTCGAAATCCTGTACGGGCGGCTGGACGTGGCGCTGGACTTTAGCGGTCTGACAGGGCACGCAGGAACGTGCCCACCCCGCTACCTGTTTCCGCAGGCCATGCCAGACAAACCTCGCTGCTACCAAGGCAGAGGTGGAGCGGATGGACGGGTGCGCCAGCCCATGAATGGCATCGAAAACCCGGCGCTGAAGGGAGGGCGGTACTACCGGCCTGGGACGGGGAAGAGAAACATCGCACCAGACTTTCGTGCCCTCCGACCCACAAGCTACCTGGGCCAACTTCAATCCCGAAGTGGTGGACCGGTAAGCCGAAACGGTATCCGCTAGGAGCTGTGCCTCCGCAAGCTCCTGGGGATCCACTTCGCAGTCCACCGCCGAAATGGGGGAAAAGCAGGTCTAGACAGGGCGTCAGCAACGGCATTAAGCTTACCCGCGACATGACGGACATCGGTGGTAAATTCGGAGATAGCAGTCAGGTGCCGCTGCTGGCGGGCCGACCATGGGTCAGACAATTTCAAAAAAGCAAATGTTAATGGCTTGTGGTCCGTAAATGCCACAAATGGGCGGCCCTCGAGGAAGTACCTGAAGTGATGAACAGCTAAATAGAGAGCCAGAAGCTCTCGGTCAAATGCGCTATACTTCAGCTCGGCCGAATTTAGTTGCCGGCTAAAAAACGCTAAAGGCTGCCAACGGCCACCGACCTGCTGCTCCAGAACTCCGCCCACCGCCACGTCAGAGGCGTCAACCGTCAGGGCCATGGGGGCGGAGGGGCTCGGATGGACCAACATGGTGGCGTCTGCCAAGGCTGCCTTAGCTGCTGTAAAAGCCGACTCTGCGGTCGGGGACCACAACAACTCTACCGGATTCCCTGCAAGGCATTGGAAAAGCGGGCGCATGACTCGCGCCGCTGCCGGAACGAACCTATGGTAGAAATTAACCATGCCTACGAACTCCTGCAGCCCTTTTACTGGTGTGGGCCTGGGAAATGCCCGGATAGCCTCCACCTTCTCGGGCAAAGGGGAGGCGCCGGCAGGGGTAATTCTGTGCCCTAGAAAACCAAGAGCAGGAAGGCCGAATTGACATTTGGAGGGTTGGATAATGAGCCCGTGGTCTTGGAGCCGTTGGAACACGGTCCGCAAATGGGCTTGGTGTTCCTGCACTGAGGGGCTGGCGACCAGGATGTCGTCTAAATAAATAAACAAAAAGGGTAAACCCCGGCCCACGCGGTCCATCAGTCGCTGGAAAGCCTGTGCCGCGTTCTTTAAACCGAAAGGCATACGCAACCATTCAAACAACCCGAACGGAGTAATAGTTGCAGTTTTCTGTATGTCCTCCGGTCGCACCGGAATCTGATGGTATCCTCGCACCAAATCGATTTTGGAAAACACCACCGCTCCTTCCAGGACAGATGAAAAATCCTGTAGGTGCGGTATGGGGTAGCGATCAGCCGTGGTGACAGCATTGAGACGCCGATAATCGCCACATGGTCTCCACCCCCCAGATGCCTTGGAGACCATGTGTAACGGCGAGGCCCACGGGCTGTCAGACTGACGGACAATTCCCATTTCTTCCATCTTCCTGAACTCCGCCCTTGCCACCACCAGTTTGTCTGGCGGTAGTCTCCTGGCCCGAGCGAAAACGGGAGGGCCTTCGGTGCGGATGTGATGGACCACACCGTGCTTAGCCGAAGGTGTGTCAAAACGTTGGACGAGCAGCTCTGGAAACTCTGCCAGAATCGCAGCATACGAGTCGGGGGCCGCGACGACGGCCTGGACAGTAGGGCTGGGCGAGGAGGCGATTGTCGGAGCGACGTGCTCATCTTCGGCAGAGGGTCGGAGGTCGTTACCGCGGACATCAGGAACCAGTGAAAAAGCCCAGAGAAAATCTGCGCCCAGGATCGCTTGTTTGACGTCGGCTATGATGAATGGCCATTCGTACGTGCGGAGGCCTAACACAAGGGACATCTTCCGTGTACCGAAAGTGCGAATTGGGCTGCCATTAACCGCGATGAGGGTGGGACCTGTCTTACCCGATCTGGTTTCGAGGTCGGTCGGCGGCACTATGCTGACGATGGCTCCCGTGTCTACCAAAAATTCTGTGTCCGTGAATCGATCATGGACATAGAGGCGCCGGTTCTGGCCAATCGTAACTGCCCCTATGTACGATCGGCCGAGGCATTTCCCGCGAAGGTACAAGGCAAACGACAGTTGCGGGATCCGTTACCCCATCGTAGGTGATAATAGCACCAGCCACGCTTGTGCGGATCTTTTTGGCGGGCTTTCGGAGAATTGGCGGGAGACGTGGCGCCATCTTGCCGTCGCTGTGGCGTGGTCACTGATGTCGAGACTTTGTTGATCGAACCACTTGCCTTGTTTTTTGCCGCTATGAGCGCGTCCGCTTTCGCTGCATATGCTTCGGGGTCCTTAAAAGAACAATCCGTGAGCAGCAGTCGGACATCATCGGGAAGTTTCTCGCGGAATGCCTGTTCGAACATAGGGCAATCCGTATGCTCACCGGCTAGCATCATCATTTCGGCCATGAGGACTGAAGGCAGTTGGTCTCCAAGATCCGGTAGGTGCAGAAGTTTTGCCGCACCGCCATGCTTATTAAACCCGAAGGTTCGCAGTAATACTTTCTTCATGGCCTCGTACTTGTTTTCCGCAGGTGGATTCACGATGAACCGCATCACGCGCTTGGTTGTGTCCGGCGATAGAGCGCTGACGAGGTAGAAGTACTTCGTGGATTCGTCCGACACCTTCTTTATATGAAATTGAGCCTCGGCGTGGATAAACCAAGCTTGCGGTGCGTGCGTCCAAAACAACGGTAGATGAACGCCTGCCGCGCTCGACTCCAGTGTGCCCTGCTCGGTCATCGTCAACGAGACGTCGGGTTCCTGCTCATTGGATGATCGTCCAGATCTCGTCGGGGTCACCAATATAGCGAGTCCGATACTTGTTGGTTGTAAGAGGAGTTTATTGCAGCCGCAATATTCGAATACAGAGTTAAACAACAAGGTAAGGGACAACCAATACAAACTTACTGTCTTCCTTGAAGACTTCGCCGAACTGACTAAATCGGGCGCCAAACGCGCACATGACATCGCTGTCGCTCTCTGGACCAATCCCTATGGTCGCGTTCCCACGTGACCTCGCTGGCCAATCCGAGGGTTCGACGACCTGGACCATTCTCTATGGTCGCTACACTACCCCCAATACCACGTGCTCGAATTTTGCACACTAATCTCTTGTGTGGGATTTTTGAAAGTCCAAATACACCGCAACCACTGGCTCTTCCTCATCCAATCAATTGCTGAAGACTTGCAGACGCGCGAGAGGTAACACAAAACTCTGCTCATGCTCACCTGGCCTTGCCTTTCCCCTCCACCAGCCACCCAGCCAGCCGCCTCTCCTCCTCAGCCGTAAACCTGGCTGGTGACAAGTCCACAAACCCCCCATCCCCGACCCATCCAGGCACACTAGCCGCGGCGGAAGCCCGCCCACCCTCCAGAGCCAGTCATCCCACCCCTGCAGACACCTTACACACAGCTGACAGACAGCGCAGTGCGTCGGCCGGCCGCCCTCCCGTCCCCGTTCCCAGAACGTGCTTTTGTCAGGGGGGGCGGGTCGGCCACATTGACCAAGCCACCAGGCCGCTCACTCGTGTGAAGGCGCTAAATTCACCTCTGCCCCCGTCAGAGAGTCAACCAGTCCTACCTTAGCGGTGTGGTGCTCGCTGTGGTTCACGTGCAGCTCACCCTCTTCTCTTGAGAACGACGTCACCCCGATGGTGGTGACTTAATTTGCAGAGCCAGCAATTTGCTGAAGATTTGTTGGGGAGCTTTTTCTCCTTGGCGGAAGTTTCAGTGCATTTGGGTGGAAATGCGAGCAGCACCTTTAAAGTATACACTGTAAATAAAGGAAGGCGCACACACAGAGTGAGAGAGGCCAGCAGGCAGACAGACAGACAGACAGACAGCAAGCAAGCGTGAGGAGGCATTTTTGTCTTTTCTTTTCAACTTTGAATATCTCCCAAAAGGGAAGTGCACCGTTCCCAGAGACACTGCAATACCAGGTCGATGCGTGGAGTGGACGGAGCAAGCCCCTATTCCATCTCCCTGTTCCAAAAATCAATTTAATATATGGTCCCTAGATAAGGGACGTATCAGATATTAAACTGATAAGAACAGATACTACACTTGATCTTAGCCAAAAGGCCGAGAAGCGATACCCGCAACTGCGCGCACCCCTTCACATCCCGCCCGCACCCCCGCTTCACAGCCAGAATGAGGACTTGCAAAGGCCTCCCTCGCCGCCGTCTGGTGGCGTTTCTCCCCCCGGCCCGCACGCTCTGCCTCCACCCCCCCTCCCCCCCACTTTCCCTCAAACTTTGCCCTGAACATGTGAAACTCTTGTAATCCCTCCAATCAGACGGGAGAGGCCGGTGCTTGCCTGCGGCCACGTCACGGGCACAGGCACAAGGCCGGCTGCCGCGGAAGGAAGGGAGGGAGGGAGGGAGGGAGGCGGGCTGCACCGACCACTTATTTGCCCACTCGGCAGCGAGCGTGCGAGCGACGACGTTTCTTGCGGCCGTGTTTCTCCAGCGACGGGGGGTTAGGGGCCACCTGGCGCGTACCCGTGGGAGCAGGCCACTCGGCCCCTCGAGGGCCGTTCAGCGACACGCGACCATAACAAACTAAGCTGAAGAAAAAGGGTGACCAAAAGTCTCCCGTTGTTTATTAGCGGCCAGATGTCTGGGGACCCGCGGGGCCGTTGAACGGGGGCGATCGTTTCCTCTGGACACAAGGAACTACAGATGCTGCTGGTCGTACACAAAACACACACAAAGCGCTGCAGTGACTCAGCGGGGCTCGGCCAGCGCCTCTGGACAAGGTGGATGTTTCGACCGAGTTGGAAGCCAAAAGGGCCCTGAAATAAAGAGGCGAGGGGGCGCCGCGGGTTAGCGGTGAAATGTGAGGCCGCAGGAAGGAATATAGGTGGAAGTGGTCAGGTAGGGGGTTGGACGAAGGGGCGGGAGATAGTGAGCAAAAGATAGTGGTGCACATCCAGGTGGGACACAGTGATAGGAGCAGAATTAGGCCATTCGGCCCATCAAGTCTACTCCGCCATTCCATTGTGGCTAATCTGTCCCGTACTAATCGAGAATCAATCTATCTATCTCTGCCTTAAAAATATTCATTGATTTCTGCGGCAAAGAATTCCAGATTCACCGCCCGATGTCTGAAGAAATTCCTCCTCATCTCCTTCCTTTGATTCTGAGGTATGGCCTCACGTCCGAGGCTCTCCCACGAGTGGAAACGTCCGCTCCACATCCACTCTATCCAAACCTTTCACTATTCGCTAAGTTGCAATGAGGTCCCCCCTCGTCCTTCTGAACTCCAGAGGGTACAGGCCCAGTGCCCACAAACACCCATCATTGGTTAAGCTACTAATTCCTAGGATCATTCCTGTAAACCTCCTCTGGACCCTCTGCAGAGCCAGCACATCCTTTGTCAGATATGGTGGCTAAAATTGCTCACAATGCTCCGAATGCAGCCTGACCAGCGCCTCACAGAGCCTCAGCGTTACATCTCTGTTTTTGTATTCTAGCCCCCTTGAAATAAATGGTGCTTGCCAATGGGAGGGAAGAGAGAGACGAAGGCGGGCTGTTGAGTTTTGACCTCAAATTGGACAATCCAATGGGTTGTGTTGGGGTGGGTCCCGATCGCATGCATGCGGCGAGCACAAATTGAAGGGTTTCAAAAAAGAGTGAGCCATCTGAGGGGAGGCCCTGTGCAGACAGAGCCTGCCTGCATCTCACAAATACAGGCAAGGCAGCCTCTCCAAGGGAAGCACAGCCACTGAGCCATGGTGATGACACAGGGGGAAAAAAAGGTGTGAACGGCTCCATCTCATCTCCTTCAGCTGCAAATTCTGGCAAACACAACACCCCCCACCGTGGTTTTCAGTAGCATTCCTTGTTTTCTCTCGCTCCTCTCGCTCCCCTCCCTCCCCCGAAACCTAGATGTAGGCCATTCGGCCCATCGAGCCAGCGCCGCCATTCAATATGATCATGGCTGATCATCCAAAATCAGGACCCCGTTCCGGCTTATTCCCCATATCCCTTGTTTCCCTCAGCCCAAAGAGCTAAATCCAACTCTCTCTTGAAAATATCCAGTGAATTGGCCTCCACTGCCTTCTGTGGCAGGGAATTCCACAGATTCACAACTCTCTGCGTATCGTTCAGTTAATTTCCATCAAAATGTTGAGTCCTACAGCTCCAGCTTACAGCTAAACTTTGCCACAGAACTACATTTCTGTTGAACACCGTAGCTGCTCTTGTCCATAGATTATTCCCCTCTCCTTTTCTTTGATTAATTTTCCAAATTCCAATTAGTTCCAGAATAATTCTTGCCGATTTTGTGACTCTAAGAAGGCAAGAGGCATTTCAGAGCAACTTGCAAACTGAACACAGGCCATCCTGTTAAAAGACAACCTTGACAAAGCTTCACCTGGCCTTGTCCTACCATTGCATCAGCCAGCTGCTCTCTCTCCTCCTAGATGTAAAACCTGGCTCAGGATGATTATTGTGATTATTCTTACACATTCAACCCCCCCCCCCCCCCCCCGGTACCTGTGATGCAGTCAGGGACTGGCAATGGCAGAATCACACCCACCCTCCAGATCCAGTCATCCCACCCAACAGACCCCTTCCCAATACACAGCCAACAGCGGAGAGTGCCGCCGGCCCCTCGTCTACGGTCCCAAAACCAAGCATTTTGTTGTTGGGGCAGGGCCAGATTGATGAAGCAATCATGCAGTCGTGACTTCATTCACATTATTCAATAGTGATTTTGAATAATTTGCTGAAGATTTTTTCACCTTTTCTGTCATACCTGGAAACTCAGTTGCATCTTTTGGTCTGAATCCTGGCGGCACCTCCTCTTTTCCATTAAATATATATATTGCTGAAATTAATAAGCAAACCATTTTAACTCACCACTCTGCCAACACACAGTTAAACCAAACATTTAACACTAATTTGTATTGGTCATTCATGGTGACCTGACTCTTTATTCAACACAAATCTAACCATCATTAACTGATTACAAGGTGGAGGAAAGCAAATAATTGCAGTTCCTCGAAGTCTAGCAAACCCGAGCTTTTGGAATGGCTTTTTACTGACAAGTGTCTGAAGAAGGGTCTCGACCCGAAACGTCACCCATTCCTTCTCTCCCGAGATGCTGCCTGACCTGCTGAGTTACTCCAGCATTTTGTCAATAAAGTGATTCCTACTGTTGCTCCCAGGCAATTGGCCAATCCCCGGCCTCTATCCCGCACCATCCCTCCAGCCACAGATTTTAGCTTAGTTCAGTTTAGATTAGGTATCCCAGCACAGAAACAAGCCCTTCGGCCCACCGAGTCTACACCGACCAGCGATCCCACACACTAACACTATTCCACACACTAGGGACAATTTCCAATTTTACCAAAGCCAATTAATCTGCAAACTTGTGTAAGAAGGTTCTGCAGATGCTGGTTTAATCCGAAGATAGAAACAAAAAGCTGGAGTAACTCAGCGGGGCAGGCAGCATCTCTCGAGAGAAGGAATGGGTGATGTTTCGGGTCGAGACCCTTCTTCAGACGTACAAACTTGTACGTCTTTGGAGTGTGTGAGGAAACCGGCACACCCAGAGAAACCTACGCAGGTCACGGGGAGAAGGTACAAACTCCGTATTCCGTACAGACAGCACCCATAGCCAGGATCAACCCTGGGTCTCTGGCGCTATGAGGCAGCAACTCTACCGCTACGCCACCATGTGTGTACAAACAACATAACGAGAAAGCTCAGCTGTGAGCAGAGGAACAGAGGCATTTGTTTCCTGGTCAACTGTAAAAGTCAGAGAAGATCATTTGATTTGATTTAGAGATACAGCGCGGAAACAGGCCCTTCGGCCCACCGAGTCCGTGCCGCCCAGCGATCCCCGTACATTAACACTATCCTACACACACTAGGGACATTTTTTTTTACATTTACCCAGTCCATTAACCTACATACCTGTACGTCTTTGGAGTGTGGGAGGAAACCGAAGATCTCGGAGAAAACCCACGCAGGTCACGGGGAGAACGTGCAAACTCCGTACAGACGGCACCTGTAGTCAGGATCGAACCTGAGTCTCCGGCGCTGCATTCGCTGTAAGGCAGCAACTCTACCGCTGCGCCACCGAAATAAAATGAAATAAAATAAAATGAAAGGTTTGAAAAATGAGTGAAGTATCTGACCCCCTGCGCAGACAGAAAGTCTACGGCTTGTATCTGACAAACGCCTTCTAGAGTGAAGCACAACCACTGAACCATTGTAATCACACAAAACGTGTGAATAGGTGCACTGCAACTCCAACTCCAAATTAACACATCATTGTTCATTTCAGCGTTTCAAGCGAGCAGTTTTTTTCACTCTTTTCAAACATTTTATTTCTGTCAAACGTCTGAGTCTTACACTTCCAGATTACAGCTAAATTCACGCTAAACTTTGCAACTGAACGACATCTCTCGTGGCCACAGGAACTGCATCGGAACACAGATTTCTATCCCTCTTTTACATCAATTAGCTTTCCAAATTCCAATCAGCAACTGAAGAATTGTTGCAGACGTGTTACTCTCTCAGAAAGCTGAAAAGGTGAAAGATTTCTCAGAGCAACTTGTAAACTAACCATCCTGCTTACCCTGTTAAAAGACAATAGACAATAGGTGCAGAAGGAGGCCATTCGGCCCCTCGAGCCAGCACAGCCATTCAATGTGATCATGGCTGATCATTCTCAATCAGTACCCCGTTCCTGCCTTCTCCCCATACCCCCTGACTCCGCTATCCTCAAGAGCTCTATCTAGCTCTCTCTTGAATGCATTCAGAGAATTGGCCTCCACTGCCTTCTGAGGCAGAGAATTCCACAGATTCACAACTCTCTGACTGAAAAAGACTTAGACAACTTTCAGCCCTAGGAATCAGCTGTGTAGGAAGAAACTGCAGTTGCTGGTTTACATCATAGACACAAAAAAATGGAGTAATACAAGATTGAAGAAGGGTCTCGACCTAAAACATCACCTATTCCTTTTCTCCAGTGATGCTGTCTGACCCGCTGAGTTACTCCAGCTTTTTCTATTTATTTCTAGGAATCAGCCCCCTGCTTTGCCACTGGATCGTTGACTTTCTGACCCACAGACCACAATCAGTGAGAATAGGTGCAACCTCCTCCATAATATTACTCAATAACAGTGCCAAGCAACGATGCGTTCTCAGCCCATTACTATACTCCCCATACACTCACGACTGTACGGCCAAATTTGACGCTAACCCCATCCACAAGTTTGCAGATGACACCACTGTACTGGGCAGCACCAGGCAATTGCCCAGCTGCCACTATAACAGGTAACAGTGACCCTGGTAGAAACAAAGAACTGCAGATGCTGGTTTATACCAAAGATAGACACAAAGTACTGGGGCCATTCTTTGGAAAGTGAACCAAAATGTCACACACGTGACCAGACGTCATATCATATCATATATATACAGCCGGAAACAGGCCTTTTCGGCCCTCCAAGTCCGTGCCGCCCAGTGATCCCCGTACATTAACACTATCCTACACCCACTAGGGACAATTTTTACATTTACCCAGCCAATTAACCTACATACCTGTACGTCACATAAAGTAATACACGAAAAGATTCTTGTAAGAGATTAATTTTATTCATTGCTATTTGCGTGTCTGCTAAAGATATGAACATTCTAGCTTTTAAAAATTCAAAGAGTTTGTAAGATAAAACTGAGTTATGAAAAAAATGCCGTGTGAAGTCAGACACATAACCAGTCATATTTGGCCTCAGACCCTAAACAAACATTGTCAGCATGATATATAAAAATTTCACTTGATAAACTTCGACATATATAACTCATATATACAGTACAAAACAATTTACCTGTAATGCTTTCAGAATTAGAAGAGATGTATTCCACAGGTTTATATGTTTGGTCACACACGTGACTAAGAATGGCCCACTGGAGCAAGTCAGAATACTTGCAGGGGTATGACTGTGAGGAGGCAAGAGGCATCTCAGAGCAACCTGTAAACTGAACACTAGCCATCCTGTTAAGGCAACGTTCACAAAACTTTGCTCAACTGGCCTTGTCTTTCCCCTCTGGCAGCCAGCTGCTGCCTCTGCTCCTCAGCCAGAAAGTTATGATAAATCCAAAGGCTGTCTCTTGCACTTTGCACCACCCACCCCCACCCACTGTCTTTTCCCAATACACAGCCGACAGCACAGTGGGACTGCCCCGCATCTCTAATCACAAAACAATTAGAAACATAGAAAATAGGTGCAGGAGTAGGCCATTCGGCCCTTGGAGCCAGCACCGCCATTTAATATGATCATGGCTGATCACTGCCTCCTAATCCCATTTTCCTGCCTTCTCCCCATGAACTATGACACCCATTCTAATCAAGAATTTGTCTATCTCTGCCTGGATCTTCTAGTTGCTCACAATTTCAACTGCCCTTCACATTCCCATCATAACCTTTCTGTCCTCAGCCTCCTCCAATGCCAGAGTGAGGCCACACATAAACTGGAGAAACAGCATTTCATCTACCACTTGGGTAGTTTACAACCTAATGATATGAACATTAAATCACTGACCTCTCTCCTGCTTCTCTCCTTCCTCCCGATCACCATCAATCTGAAGAAGGGTATTGACCCAAAATATCACCTACCCATGTTCTCCAGAGATTCTGCCTGAGCCATTGAGTTACTCCAGCACTACAAGTCTTTTTTTGTAAACCAGCATCTGCAGTTTTCAAAACCAGCAGTTGGCTTCAAACTCTTTAAAAAAATCCATATAGAAGGTAGAAAGACCTTCTGTTTAGAACATCTTAGTGAACCTTACCACAGCACAAAAGTTACACAAATTAGGCCCAAACGTGGAACTGAGCATCTCAGAATGATAAACACGTCTCGACCTGGAACATCACGCATTCCTTCTCTCCAGAGATGCTGTCTATCCCACTGATTTAACATGTTTGCATGAACGGCCCTCAGAAGCTTGCGACTCAGGATGGTTTTCTCTCGCTCCCCTCCCTCCCGAACATTAGATGCAGGAGTCGGCCATACTAATCGAGAATCAATCTATCTATCTCTGCCTTAAAAATATTCATTGATTTCTGCGGCAAAGAATTCCACAGATTCACCGCCCGATGTCTGAAGAAATTCCTCCTCATCTCCTTCCTTTGATTCTGAGTTATGGCCTCTCGTCCGAGGCTCTCCCACGAGTGGAAACGTCCGCTCCACATCCACTCTATCCAAGCCTTTCACTATTCGCTAAGTTGCAATGAGGTCCCCCCTCGTCCTTCTGAACTCCAGAGGGTACAGGCCCAGTGCCCACAAACACCCATCATTGGTTAAGCTACTAATTACTAGGATCATTCTTGTAAACCTCCTCTGGACCCTCTGCAGAGCCAGCACATCCTTTGTCAGATATGGTGCCTAAAATTGCTCACAATGCTCCGAATGCAGCCTGACCAGCGCCTCACAGAGCCTCAGCGTTACATCTCTGTTTTTGTATTCTAGCCCCCTTGAAATAAATGGTGCTTGCCAATGGGAGGGAAGAGAGAGACGAAGGCGGGCTGTTGAGTTTTGACCTCAAATTGGACAATCCAATGGGTTGTGTTGGGGTGGGTCCCGATCGCATGCATGTGGCGAGCACAAATTGAAGGGTTTCAAAAAAGAGTGAGCCCTCTGAGGGGAGGCCCTGTGCAGACAGAGCCTGCCTGCATCTCACAAATACAGGCAAGGCAGGCTCCAAGGGAAGCACAGCCACTGAGCCATGGTGATGACAAAGGGAAAAAAAAAGGTGTGAACGGCTCCATCTCATCTCCTTCAGCTGCAAATTCTGGCAAACACAACACCCCCCACCGTGGTTTTCAGTAGCATTCCTTGCGACTCGGGACGGTTTTCTCTCGCTCCCCTCCCTCCCCCGAAACCTAGATGTAGGCCATTCGGCCCATCGAGCCAGCGCCGCCATTCAATATGATCATGGCTGATCATCCAAAATCAGGACCCCGTTCCGGCTTATTCCCCATATCCCTTGTTTCCCTCAGCCCAAAGAGCTAAATCCAACTCTCCCTTGAAAACATCCAGTGAATTGGCCTCCACTGCCTTCTGTGGCAGGGAATTCCACAGATTCACAACTCTCTGGGTGAAAAAGATTTTCCTCATCTCAGTGCTAAATGGCCTACCCCTTATTCTTAAACTGTGACCCCTAGTTCTGGACTCCCCCAACATGGGGAATGCTGTTCCTGCATCTAGCCTGTCCAATCCCTTAAGAATTTTATATGTTTCTAGAAGATCCCCTCTCATCCATCTAAATTCCAGCGAATACAAGCCCAGTCCACCCATTCTTTCATCATATGTCAGTCCCGCCACCCTGGCAATTAACCTGGTGAACCTACGCTGCACTCCCTCAATAGCAAGAATGGCCTTCCTCAAATTAGGAGACCAAAATTAATAATAATAATAATAATAATGCATTACATTTATATAGCGCTTTTCAAACACTCAAATACGCTTTACAGTGATTACTAGAATATAGAGAAGTGAATAAATAGATAAATAAGTAAACGAACAGAAAAAGGAGACAGAAGGTGAGGTGACGGTCAGTGGTTGAAGGCAGTGCTGAACAGGTGAGACTTCAGTGATGTTTTGAATGTGGTGAGTGAGGAGGAGTCTCTGACGGTTTGGGGTAGTGAGTTCCATAGGGTGGGAGCAGCGATGGAGAAAGCCCTGTCCCCCCAGGATCTGAGTTTGGTCCGGATGGGGGGGGACAGGAGATTGGCAGCAACAGAGCGGAGGGTGCAGGTGGGAGTGTGCCTGTGGAGGAGGTCAGTCAGGTAGGATGGGGCCAGGTTATGGAGGGCTTTGTAGGTCATGAGGAGGATTTTGTTCTGGATTCTCTGGGGGATGGGGAGCCAGTGGAGTTTGTAAAGGACGGGGGTGATATGGTCACGGATCGGGGAGTGGGTGAGCAGACGGGCAGCGGAGTTTTGAATGTATTGAAGTTTACTGATGATTTTTGAGGGTGAGCCATAGAGGAGGCTGTTGCAGTAGTCCAGACGGGAGGTGATGAAGGCGTGGATGAGGGTTTCTGCAGCTGTGGAGGAGAGGGATGGACGGAGACGGGCAAAGTTTTTGAGGTGGAAGAAGGCTGTCTTTGTGATGTGTTTGATGTGTTTGTCGAAGGAGAGGGTTTGATCAAAGATGATTCCAAGATTCCGGATGTGAGGGGAGGTGGATACTGGGAGACCATCAATATTGAGGATGAAGTTTTGGGTGGATTTGGTGAGCGTTTTTGGACCAATGATGATGATTTCAGATTTGTTGCACACAAAATTGCACACAATATTCCAGGTGCCGTCTCACCAGGGCCCTGTACAACTGCAGTAGGACCTCCTTGCTCCCAAACTCAAATCCTCTCGCAATGAAAGCCAACTTGGCGATATTGCATCTATTAGCTTTCTTCAGTGCCTGCTGTACCTGCATGCTTACCTTCAGTGACTGATGTACAAGCACACCCAGGTCCGTTGCACCTCCCCTTCTCTGAAACTGACACCATTCAGATAACAATCTGCCTTCCTGTTCTTGCCACCAAAGTGGATAACCTCACATTTATCCACATTATATTGCATCTGCCCATTCGCCCAACCTATCCAAATCACCCTGCAGCCTCACAGCATCCTCCTTGCAGCTCACCCACAAACTCGGACATGTTGCATTTAATTCCCTCGTCTAAATGGTTAATATATATATCAAATAACTGGGGTGCCAGCACTGAGCCTTGTGGCGCCCCACTAGTCACTGCCTGCCATTCTGAGGAGGACCCGTTAATTCCTACTCTTTGCTTCCTGTCTGCCAACCAGTTCTTTATCCGTGTCAACACCCTACTATAGCGAGTCCGAAACTTGTTGGTTGTAAGAGGAGTTTATTGCAGGCGCAATATTCGAATACAGAGTTAAACAACAAGGTAAGGGACAACCAATACAAACTTACTGTCTTCCTTGAAGACTTCGCCGAACTGACTAAATCGGGCGCCAAACGCGCACATGACATCGCTGGCCAATCAGCGATGTCGCTCTCTGGACCAATCCCTATGGTCGCGTTCCCACGTGACCTCGCTGGCCAATCCGAGGGTTCGACGACCTGGACCATTCTCTATGGTCGCTACATGCCCCCCCCCCAGAACCCGAGGTGCGGAACCTAGCAGGGAGCCGGATTTCGCGACCATAACGAGTACGGAGAGGGACAGCCTGAACCACAGGAGCCGGAGGTTCCGGACTTGGCGGAACAGCCGGAACGAGAGGTTCTGGAGGAACTACCGGAACGGGGGGTCCTGGAGGGACTGCCGGAACGGGGGGTCCTGGAGGAACTGTCGGAACGGGGGGTCCCGCACTGAGCGGAACTAACGGAGGTCGGCCTCTCCTAGGGGTTTGACCGACCAGGACTGGTTGATCCGGGTCCAAATGGGCAGGTTTGAGCCGGGACACCGAGACGAGCTCACTCTTGCCGCACATGTCTAAGGTGAAGGTAGCCGTTCCCTTCCGTAAAACCCGGAACGGCCCTTGATAGACCCTCTGCAACGGGGCGCGATGGGCATCTTTACGCAGAAAAACAAAATCACAGTCCTTCAGGGAAGACGGTTCGTGTACCATGGGACACCCATGACGTGAAGTCGGAACTGGAGCCAGGGAGCCCACCCGTTCCCGGAGAGATGCTAACACTGATGGGACTGTAGGCAGCAGGTCTGAAGGGTCCGGAAACAGATCTCCGGGTACTCGAAGTGTCGAGCCATATACTAGCTCTGCGGACGACGCACCGAGATCTGGCTTAGGAGCAGTCCGGATGCCCAAAAGAACCCAAGGGAGTTGGTCTACCCAGTCCGGGCCTTCAAGCCTTGCACTGAGGGACGCCTTAAGTTGGCGGTGGAACCTTTCTACGAGTCCATTTGCCTGGGGGTGATATGCAGTCGTGGGTTGTAACTTGGACCCGTACAGTTCTGCCAGCGCGGCCCAGAGGGACGAAGTGAACTGTGGCCCTCTGTCAGTGGTAATAACTGCCGGGACCCCGAAACGAGCTACCCAATGAAGGGCCAAAGTCCTAGCACAAGACGCTGATGAAATATCAAACAATGGGAAAGCCTCTGGCCACCGGGTGAACCGATCCACCACCGTGAGGAGGTGGGTGTAGCCCCGGGAGGAAGGCAAAGGCCCGACCAAATCCACGTGGATGTGGAAAAAACGAACAGCCGGGACCTCGAAATCCTGTACGGGCGGCTGGACGTGGCGCTGGACTTTAGCGGTCTGACAGGGCACGCAGGAACGTGCCCACCCCGCTACCTGTTTCCGCAGGCCATGCCAGACAAACCTCGCTGCTACCAAGGCAGAGGTGGAGCGGATGGACGGGTGCGCCAGCCCATGAATGGCATCGAAAACCCGGCGCTGAAGGGAGGGCGGTACTACCGGCCTGGGACGGGGAAGAGAAACATCGCACCAGACTTTCGTGCCCTCCGACCCACAAGCTACCTGGGCCAACTTCAATCCCGAAGTGGTGGACCGGTAAGCCGAAACGGTATCCGCTAGGAGCTGTGCCTCCGCAAGCTCCTGGGGATCCACTTCGCAGTCCACCGCCGAAATGGGGGAAAAGCAGGTCTAGACAGGGCGTCAGCAACGGCATTAAGCTTACCCGCGACATGACGGACATCGGTGGTAAATTCGGAGATAGCAGTCAGGTGCCGCTGCTGGCGGGCCGACCATGGGTCAGACAATTTCAAAAAAGCAAATGTTAATGGCTTGTGGTCCGTAAATGCCACAAATGGGCGGCCCTCGAGGAAGTACCTGAAGTGATGAACAGCTAAATAGAGAGCCAGAAGCTCTCGGTCAAATGCGCTATACTTCAGCTCGGCCGAATTTAGTTGCCGGCTAAAAAACGCTAAAGGCTGCCAACGGCCACCGACCTGCTGCTCCAGAACCCCGCCCACCGCCACGTCAGAGGCGTCAACCGTCAGGGCCATGGGGGCGGAGGGGCTCGGATGGACCAACATGGTGGCGTCTGCCAAGGCTGCCTTAGCTGCTGTAAAAGCCGACTCTGCGGTCGGGGACCACAACAACTCTACCGGATTCCCTGCAAGGCATTGGAAAAGCGGGCGCATGACTCGCGCCGCTGCCGGAACGAACCTATGGTAGAAATTAACCATGCCTACGAACTCCTGCAGCCCTTTTACTGGTGTGGGCCTGGGAAATGCCCGGATAGCCTCCACCTTCTCGGGCAAAGGGGAGGCGCCGGCAGGGGTAATTCTGTGCCCTAGAAAACCAAGAGCAGGAAGGCCGAATTGACATTTGGAGGGTTGGATAATGAGCCCGTGGTTTTGGAGCCGTTGGAACACGGTCCGCAAATGGGCTTGGTGTTCCTGCACTGAGGGGCTGGCGACCAGGATGTCGTCTAAATAAATAAACAAAAAGGGTAAACCCCGGCCCACGCGGTCCATCAGTCGCTGGAAAGCCTGTGCCGCGTTCTTTAAACCGAAAGGCATACGCAACCATTCAAACAACCCGAACGGAGTAATAGTTGCAGTTTTCTGTATGTCCTCCGGTCGCACCGGAATCTGATGGTATCCTCGCACCAAATCGATTTTGGAAAACACCACCGCTCCTTCCAGGACAGATGAAAAATCCTGTAGGTGCGGTATGGGGTAGCGATCAGCCGTGGTGACAGCATTGAGACGCCGATAATCGCCACATGGTCTCCACCCCCCAGATGCCTTGGAGACCATGTGTAACGGCGAGGCCCACGGGCTGTCAGACTGACGGACAATTCCCATTTCTTCCATCTTCCTGAACTCCGCCCTTGCCACCACCAGTTTGTCTGGCGGTAGTCTCCTGGCCCGAGCGAAAACGGGAGGGCCTTCGGTGCGGATGTGATGGACCACACCGTGCTTAGCCGAAGGTGTGTCAAAACGTTGGACGAGCAGCTCTGGAAACTCTGCCAGAATCGCAGCATACGAGTCGGGGGCCGCGACGACGGCCTGGACAGTAGGGCTGGGCGAGGAGGCGATTGTCGGAGCGACGTGCTCATCTTCGGCAGAGGGTCGGAGGTCGTTACCGCGGACATCAGGAACCAGTGAAAAAGCCCAGAGAAAATCTGCGCCCAGGATCGCTTGTTTGACGTCGGCTATGATGAATGGCCATTCGTACGTGCGGAGGCCTAACACAAGGGACATCTTCCGTGTACCGAAAGTGCGAATTGGGCTGCCATTAACCGCGATGAGGGTGGGACCTGTCTTACCCGATCTGGTTTCGAGGTCGGTCGGCGGCACTATGCTGACGATGGCTCCCGTGTCTACCAAAAATTCTGTGTCCGTGAATCGATCATGGACATAGAGGCGCCGGTTCTGGCCAATCGTAACTGCCCCTATGTACGATCGGCCGAGGCATTTCCCGCGAAGGTACAAGGCAAACGACAGTTGCGGGATCCGTTACCCCATCGTAGGTGATAATAGCACCAGCCACGCTTGTGCGGATCTTTTTGGCGGGCTTTCGGAGAATTGGCGGGAGACGTGGCGCCATCTTGCCGTCGCTGTGGCGTGGTCACTGATGTCGAGACTTTGTTGATCGAACCACTTGCCTTGTTTTTTGCCGCTATGAGCGCGTCCGCTTTCGCTGCATATGCTTCGGGGTCCTTAAAAGAACAATCCGTGAGCAGCAGTCGGACATCATCGGGAAGTTTCTCGCGGAATGCCTGTTCGAACATAGGGCAATCCGTATGCTCACCGGCTAGCATCATCATTTCGGCCATGAGGACTGAAGGCAGTTGGTCTCCAAGATCCGGTAGGTGCAGAAGTTTTGCCGCACCGCCATGCTTATTAAACCCGAAGGTTCGCAGTAATACTTTCTTCATGGCCTCGTACTTGTTTTCCGCAGGTGGATTCACGATGAACCGCATCACGCGCTTGGTTGTGTCCGGCGATAGAGCGCTGACGAGGTAGAAGTACTTCGTGGATTCGTCCGACACCTTCTTTATATGAAATTGAGCCTCGGCGTGGATAAACCAAGCTTGCGGTGCGTGCGTCCAAAACAACGGTAGATGAACGCCTGCCGCGCTCGACTCCAGTGTGCCCTGCTCGGTCATCGTCAACGAGACGTCGGGTTCCTGCTCATTGGATGATCGTCCAGATCTCGTCGGGGTCACCAATATAGCGAGTCCGATACTTGTTGGTTGTAAGAGGAGTTTATTGCAGCCGCAATATTCGAATACAGAGTTAAACAACAAGGTAAGGGACAACCAATACAAACTTACTGTCTTCCTTGAAGACTTCGCCGAACTGACTAAATCGGGCGCCAAACGCGCACATGACATCGCTGTCGCTCTCTGGACCAATCCCTATGGTCGCGTTCCCACGTGACCTCGCTGGCCAATCCGAGGGTTCGACGACCTGGACCATTCTCTATGGTCGCTACACTACCCCCAATACCACGTGCTCGAATTTTGCACACTAATCTCTTGTGTGGGATTTTTGAAAGTCCAAATACACCGCAACCACTGGCTCTTCCTCATCCAATCAATTGCTGAAGACTTGCAGACGCGCGAGAGGTAACACAAAACTCTGCTCATGCTCACCTGGCCTTGCCTTTCCCCTCCACCAGCCACCCAGCCAGCCGCCTCTCCTCCTCAGCCGTAAACCTGGCTGGTGACAAGTCCACAAACCCCCCATCCCCGACCCATCCAGGCACACTAGCCGCGGCGGAAGCCCGCCCACCCTCCAGAGCCAGTCATCCCACCCCTGCAGACACCTTACACACAGCTGACAGACAGCGCAGTGCGTCGGCCGGCCGCCCTCCCGTCCCCGTTCCCAGAACGTGCTTTTGTCAGGGGGGGCGGGTCGGCCACATTGACCAAGCCACCAGGCCGCTCACTCGTGTGAAGGCGCTAAATTCACCTCTGCCCCCGTCAGAGAGTCAACCAGTCCTACCTTAGCGGTGTGGTGCTCGCTGTGGTTCACGTGCAGCTCACCCTCTTCTCTTGAGAACGACGTCACCCCGATGGTGGTGACTTAATTTGCAGAGCCGGCAATTTGCTGAAGATTTGTTGGGGAGCTTTTTCTCCTTGGCGGAAGTTTCAGTGCATTTGGGTGGAAATGCGAGCAGCACCTTTAAAGTATACACTGTAAATAAAGGAAGGCGCACACACAGAGTGAGAGAGGCCAGCAGGCAGACAGACAGACAGCAAGCAAGCGTGAGGAGGCATTTTTGTCTTTTCTTTTCAACTTTGAATATCTCCCAAAAGGGAAGTGCACCGTTCCCAGAGACACTGCAATACCAGGTCGATGCGTGGAGTGGACGGAGCAAGCCCCTATTCCATCTCCCTGTTCCAAAAATCAATTTAATATATGGTCCCTAGATAAGGGACGTATCAGATATTAAACTGATAAGAACAGATACTACACTTGATCTTAGCCAAAAGGCCGAGAAGCGATACCCGCAACTGCGCGCACCCCTTCACATCCCGCCCGCACCCCCGCTTCACAGCCAGAATGAGGACTTGCAAAGGCCTCCCTCGCCGCCGTCTGGTGGCGTTTCTCCCCCCGGCCCGCACGCTCTGCCTCCACCCCCCCTCCGCCCCACTTTCCCTCAAACTTTGCCCTGAACATGTGAAACTCTTGTAATCCCTCCAATCAGACGGGAGAGGCCGGTGCTTGCCTGCGGCCACGTCACGGGCACAGGCACAAGGCCGGCTGCCGAGGAAGGAAGGAAGGAAGGAAGGGAGGGAGGGAGGCGGGCTGCACCGACCACTTATTTGCCCACTCGGCAGCGAGCGAGCGAGCGACGACGTTTCTTGCGGCCGTGTTTCTCCAGCGACGGGGGGTTAGGGGCCACCTGGCGCGTACCCGTGGGAGCAGGCCACTCGGCCCCTCGAGGGCCATTCAGCGACACGTGACCATAACAAACTAAGCTGAAGAAAAAGGGTGACCAAAAGTCTCCCGTTGTTTATTAGCGGCCAGATGTCTGGGGACCCGCGGGGCCGTTGAACGGGGGCGATCGTTTCCTCTGGACACAAGGAACTACAGATGCTGCTGGTCGTACACAAAACACACACAAAGCGCTGCAGTGACTCAGCGGGGCTCGGCCAGCGCCTCTGGACAAGGTGGATGTTTCGACCGAGTTGGAAGCCAAAAGGGCCCTGAAATAAAGAGGCGAGGGGGCGCCGCGGGTTAGCGGTGAAATGTGAGGCCGCAGGAAGGAATATAGGTGGAAGTGGTCGGGTAGGGGGTTGGACGAAGGGGCGGGAGATAGTGAGCAAAAGATAGTGGTGCACATCCAGGTGGGACACAGTGATAGGAGCAGAATTAGGCCATTCGGCCCATCAAGTCTACTCCGCCATTCCATTGTGGCTGATCTGTCCCGTACTAATCGAGAATCAATCTATCTATCTCTGCCTTAAAAATATTCATTGATTTCTGCGGCAAAGAATTCCACAGATTCACCGCCCGATGTCTGAAGAAATTCCTCCTCATCTCCTTCCTTTGATTCTGAGTTATGGCCTCTCGTCCGAGGCTCTCCCACGAGTGGAAACGTCCGCTCCACATCGACTCTATCCAAGCCTTTCACTATTCGCTAAGTTGCAATGAGGTCCCCCCTCGTCCTTCTGAACTCCAGAGGGTACAGGCCCAGTGCCCACAAACACCCATCATTGGTTAAGCTACTAATTCCTAGGATCATTCTTGTAAACCTCCTCTGGACCCTCTGCAGAGCCAGCACATCCTTTGTCAGATATGGTGCCTAAAATTGCTCACAATGCTCCGAAGGGCGGCACGGTAGCGCAGCGGTAGAGTTGCTGCTTTACAGCGAATGCAGCGCCGGACACAGGTTCGATCCTGACTACGGATGCTGCACTGTAAGGAGTTTGTACGTTCTCCCCGTGACCTGCGTGGGTTTACTCCGAGATCTTCGGTTTCCTCCCACACTCCAAAGACGTACGGGTATGTAGGTTAATTGGCTGGGTAAATGTAAAAATTGTCCGTAGTGGGTGTAGGATAGTGTTAATGTACGGGGATCACTGGGCGGCACGGACTTGGAGGGCCGAAAAGGCCTGTTTCTGGCTGTATGTATATGATATGATATGATATGATATGAATGCAGCCTGACCAGCGCCTCACAGAGCCTCAGCGTTACATCTCTGTTTTTGTATTCTAGCCCCCTTGAAATAAATGGTGCTTGCCAATGGGAGGGAAGAGAGAGACGAAGGCGGGCTGTTGAGTTTTGACCTCAAATTGGACAATCCAATGGGTTGTGTTGGGGTGGGTCCTGATCGCATGCATGTGGCGAGCACAAATTGAAGGGTTTCAAAAAAGAGTGAGCCCTCTGAGGGGAGACCCTGTGCAGACAGAGCCTGCCTGCATCTCACAAATACAGGCAAGGCAGCCTCTCCAAGGGAAGCACAGCCACTGAGCCATGGTGATGACACAGGGGGAAAAAAGGTGTGAACGGCTCCATCTCATCTCATCTTCAGCTGCAAATTCTGGCAAACACAACACCCCCCACCGTGGTTTTCAGTAGCATTCCTTGCGACTCGGGACGGTTTTCTCTCGCTCCTCTCGCTCCCCTCCCTCCCCCGAAACCTAGATGTCGGCCATTCGGCCCATCGAGCCAGCGCCGCCATTCAATATGATCATGGCTGATCATCCAAAATCAGGACCCCGTTCCGGCTTATTCCCCATATCCCTTGTTTCCCTCAGCCCAAAGAGCTAAATCCAACTCTCCCTTGAAAACATCCAATGAATTGGCCTCCACTGCCTTCTGTGGCAGGGAATTCCACAGATTCACAACTCTCTGGGTGAAAAAGATTTTCCTCATCTCAGTGCTAAATGGCCTACCCCTTATTCTTAAACTGTGACCCCTAGTTCTGGACTCCCCCAACATGGGGAATGCTGTTCCTGCATCTAGCCTGTCCAATCCCTTAAGAATTTTATATGTTTCTAGAAGATCCCCTCTCATCCATCTAAATTCCAGCGAATACAAGCCCAGTCGACCCATTCTTTCATCATATGTCAGTCCCGCCACCCTGGCAATTAACCTGGTGAACCTACGCTGCACTCCCTCAATAGCAAGAATGGCCTTCCTCAAATTAGGAGACCAAAATTGCACACAATATTCCAGGTGCCGTCTCACCAGGGCCCTGTACAACTGCAGTAGGACCTCCTTGCTCCCAAACTCAAATCCTCTCGCAATGAAAGCCAACTTGGAGATATTGCATCTATTAGCTTTCTTCAGTGCCTGCTGTGTTGTAATATATAAGACAAGGGGGATGTTGTGATATTGCTGGGACTACTTTGTGTATCCAAGAACTACTTTGTATGGCTGTGTATATAAGTGATGGGTGTGATTAGGCGGGCACTCTGGATCCAGGCGGCCTTGGAATAAACAGCCTGGAGTTAAGCTCCACCATGATAACATCTTAAACATGTGTACTCGTGGTCCTTCCAGAGTCACAACAAAGGTACAACAAGTACCGGACCACGAAGTACAACATGGTGGCAGCGGCTTGGTGTTTCGCCTAGGGAGGGAATGAAGCATGCCCGAGCAGAAAAGGTTAAAAAGAAAAGAAAAAAGAAGAAAAAAAAGCCCTGAAGGGAAACAAAACAAAAGAAAAGTTTCCAGCTCGGTACGGGACGTTTGGAGTGCATCCCGACAGGGCCAGTGTGAGTTGGTATAGTTACCTGCTCAGTAGTCGGCGCCGAGTTGCCGACGTGACGCTGCAAGCTGCTGGGGGCGGTGCGTGTAGGCCCACGTCGCGCCCCAGCACCTGTGTAGGCCCGAGATTAGAAGCCTGCGACTGCTTCGCGGGGGAGAGACCGGGAGACCCGACACACACGGAGATGTGCGGTGACCGGGGAAGACCGGGAGACCCGACACACACAGAGATGTGCGGTGACCGGGGAAGACCGACACCCATGGAGGTGTGCGGCAACCGGAGGAGACCGAGAGACCCGACACCCACGGAGGTGTGCGGTGACCGGGGAAGACCGGGAGACCCGACACACACGGAGATGTGCGGTGACCGGGGAAGACCGACACCCATGGAGGTGTGCGGCAACCGGAGGAGAACGAGAGACCCGACACCCACGGAGGTGTGCGGTGACCGGGGAAGACCGACACCCATGGAGGTGTGCGGCGACCGGGAGAGACCCGGAGGAGACCGACACCCACGGAGGTGTGCGGCGACCGGGAGAGCCCCGGGGGAGGCTGACACCCACGGAGGTGTGCGGCGACCGGGAGACCCGACACCCACGGAGGTGTGCGGTGACCGGAAAGACCGGGAGACCCGACACCCACGGAGGTGTGTGGTGACCGGGGAAGATCGACACCCACGGAGGTGTGCGGCGACCGGGGGAGACTGACACCCACGGAGGTGTGCGGCGACCGGGAGAGCCCTGGAGGAGACCAACACCCACGGAGGTGTGCGGCAACCGGGAGAGCCCCGGAGGAGACCGACACCCATGGAGGTGTGCGGTGACCGGAGGGGGTCGGCGACCGGAGTGACCGACCACCCGCGGAGGTGCGGCGGCCGTTAAGGCCGAGGCACTAAATACTCACCCAGGCGCGTCGACCATAGAGTCGGGACGGCCCTGGGCCCGAGGCAGCGGCAGCGCGTTGGAATTGCGCGGCAGCTGCCGGGAGCACCTGTGGGCGGAGCCGGGGAGCACCTGTGGGCGGGGCCAGAGTGCACTGCAGCGGAGGCGCGATCGCACCGCGATTACAGCAGTGTCAGCCCAGCAGTGGGAGCCCAGCAGTGGGAGCCCAGCAGTGCCAGCCCAGCAGTGGGAGCCCAGCAGTGCCAGCCCAGCAGTGGGAGCCCAGCAATGCTAACCCAGTAGTGGGAGCCCAGCAGTGGGAGCCCAGCAATGCCAGCCCAGCAGTGGGAGCCCAGCAGTGGGAGCAGTGGGAGCCCAGCAATGCCAGCCCAGCAGTGGGAGCCCAGCAATGCCAGCCCAGCAGTGGGAGCCCAGCAGTGGGAGCCCAGCAATGCTAACCCAGGGAAGATGGTAGAACAGCAATGGCAGGTATTCCTGGGAATAATGCAGAGGTTGCAGGATCAATTTATCCCAAAGAGGCGGAAAGACTCTAAGGGGAGTAAGAGACACCTGTGGCTGACAAGGGAAGTCAAGGACAACATAAAAATTAAGGAGAGGAAGTATAACGTAGCAAAGAAGAGTGGGAAGACAGAAGATTGGGACCCTTTTAAAGAGCAACAAAAGTTAACTAAAAAGGCAATACGGGGAGAAAAGATGAGGTACGAGGGTAAACTAGCCAATAATATAATGGAGGATAGCAAAAGTTTTTTTAGGTACGTGAAGAGGAAAAAAATAGTCAAGGCAAATGTGGGTCCCTTGAAGACAGAAGCAGGGGGATTTATTATGGGGAACAAAGAATGGCAGACGAGTTAAACCGTTACTTTGGATCTGTGTTTACTGAGGAGGATACACACAATCTCCCAAATGTTCTAGGGGCCGGAGAACCTAGGGTGATGGAGGAACTGAAAGAAATCCACATTAGGCAGGAAATGGTTTTGGGTAGACTGATGGGACTGAAGGCTGATAAATCCCCAGGGCCTGATGGTCTGCATCCCAGGGTACTTAAGGAGGTGGCTCTAGAAATAGTGGAAGCATTGGAGATCATTTTTCAATGTTCTATAGATTCAGGATCAGTTCCTGTGGATTGGAGGATAGCAAATGTTATCCCACTTTTTAAGAAAGGAGGGAGAGAGAAAATGGGTAATTATAGACCAGTTAGTCTGACATCAGTGGTGGGGAAGATGCTGGAGTCAATTATAAAAGACGAAATTGCTGAGCATTTGGATAGCAGTAACGGGATCATTCCGAGTCAGCATGGATTTACGAAGGGGAAATCATGCTTGACAAATCTACTGGAAACGTTAAATGAATCTATTATAACACTTATACCTAAAATAGACAAGGATCTGGAGGACCCAGGATCATATAGAGCTATAGCGCTTTTAAATACTGATCAAAAGATACTAACGAAAATATTAGCACAAAGATTAAGTATAGTTATTAATAAACTAATTCATCCCGATCAAACAGGATTTATACCAAAACGTTATTCCTCATATAACCTCAGACGATTATATAATATTATATATTCGAAAAGAGGTATTAATAAAGACTTAGTAATTATTTCGTTAGATGCGGAGAAAGCCTTTGACCAAGTGGAATGGTCTTATTTGTTTTCGGTTATGGAATTTTTTAATTTGGGAGAGAAGTTTATCACTTGGGTTAAATTATTATATACCAATCCAACAGCTAGAATAATAACAAATCAAATACTATCAAATAAATTTAATCTATTTCGAGGCTGCAGACAGGGTTGTCCTTTATCCCCACTATTGTTTGCACTTGCATTAGAACCTTTAGCTCAACGGGTGAGAACACATCCTGAAATATATGGATATGACACCATAAATACTGAAAATAAAATTTCTTTATATGCGGATGATGTATTACTTTATATCACAAACCCGGAAATTAGCATTCCAAATTTACTAAAATTAATAACTGAATTTGGATCATATTCAGGATATAGTATTAATTGGAATAAAAGTGAACTTATGCCGATAAGGGTAAAAAATCTACATATATTACAACAATTTCCTTTTAAGATAGCAAACGAAAAAATAAAATATCTTGGAATTTATGTAACAAAAAGATTTGATTCTTTATTTAAATCTAATTTTCCGCTCTTATTGAACAAATTAAATAAAAATATTTTATATTGGAAAACATTACCAATCTCAATGATAGGTAGAATTAATGCAATAAAAATGATTTTTCTTCCACAATTATTATATCTTTTCCAAATGATTCCGATATATCTTCCTAAAATTTTTTTTAAAAAGATTGATTCCATAGTCACTAACTTTATCTGGGATTATAAGAGCCATAGAATAAAAAAAGAACACTTATGTAAAGCAAAAATAAATGGAGGTCTAGCTTTACCAAACTTTATGTTTTATTATTGGGCAGTCAATATTAAAAATATTAACTTCTGGTTAGTAGAGACAGATATACAACCAACCTGGTTAAAAATGGAAAAAGAAGATTGTTTGCCCTTTGAAATTAGTTCGATTTTATTCGCCAATAATAAAATAAGTAAGAAAACCTATAGTGAAAATCTTATAATAGATAGTGGAATACGTATTTGGAAACAAATAAAGAAAACATTAAAATTGGAATGTATACCACTAGCTCTTACTATTGTAAATAATATCACATTTAAACCTTCAATGATAGATAAAGGTTTTTTACAATGGAAAAACTGTGGAATAAATAAGATGGGAGATCTCTATAGGGAAATTTTTTTCCTTTCATTTCAAGAATTACAACAAATTTATGGATTACATTCAAAAGATTACTTTAGATATTTACAAATTAGAGATTATGTAAAAGCAAACACATATGAAATTAGAAATAGAAAGACAGAGATTTTAGATGAATGTCTAAATAAACACCCAAATACAGAAAAATTGATATCATATATTTATAATATTTTACTGGAAAACGACGCTCCAACGACAGAAATATATAGACAGTCATGGGAAAATGAATTAGGTCAAATTATTAGACCTGAGATATGGGATGAAAGTTTACAACACATACATCACTGTTTGCTAAATGCTAGACACTCTCTTATACAATTTAAAATATTACATAGACTACATTATTCAAAAACTAAATTACATAGTATTTTTCCAAATATATCTGCCATTTGTGATAAATGTCAGCAATTGGAAGCTAATTTAACGCATATATTTACAAACTGTGAAAAAATCACTAAATTCTGGACAGAAATATTCAAAATAATTTCGAATGTGATTAATATGAAGCTGACCCCTGACTCAAATTTAATAATACTGGGAATATTAGAAACAGATCAATTAACAACAACGAATCAAAGAATTTTTATTGATTATAGCTTAATAATTGGGAAAAAATTAATACTGAAATTTTGGAAAGGTCCTACATCCCCCACAATTAAAATGTGGATTACAGGAATGTCGGAGACACTCCATCTGGAAAGATTGAGACTTGTACTCATGGACAGGTTGATTCTTTTCAGAGGAATATGGTCTCCATTTATCGTATATTTAAAGGGTCAAAATGGCTTGGTGCGAGGACCTGACCGCGGCCTGAATAATGGAATGGAGGAAGAATTATGAATTGTAAATCATCGATATATCTCCAATGATGGATAACTTTTTTAATACTCCATTCATTTCTCCAATTTGGACTTCTTATTTTTATTTTATCTTTCTCTATCTTTTCCTCTTTGAAAAAAAAAAAAAGTATAGAAATGTATAAGATATAATAATTTATTAATATGTACTTATGCTTAATAAAAATATTTATCAAAAAAGAAGACAGAAGCAGGGGGATTTATTATGGGGAACAAAGAATGGCAGACGAGTTAAACCGTTACTTTGGATCTGTGTTTACTGAGGAGGATACACACAATCTCCCAAATGTTCTAGGGGCCGGAGAACCTAGGGTGATGGAGGAACTGAAAGAAATCCACATTAGGCAGGAAATGGTTTTGGGTAGACTGATGGGACTGAAGGCTGATAAATCCCCAGGGCCTGATGGTCTGCATCCCAGGGTACTTAAGGAGGTGGCTCTAGAAATAGTGGAAGCATTGGAGATCATTTTTCAATGTTCTATAGATTCAGGATCAGTTCCTGTGGATTGGAGGATAGCAAATGTTATCCCACTTTTTAAGAAAGGAGGGAGAGAGAAAATGGGTAATTATAGACCAGTTAGTCTGACATCAGTGGTGGGGAAGATGCTGGAGTCAATTATAAAAGACGAAATTGCTGAGCATTTGGATAGCAGTAACGGGATCATTCCGAGTCAGCATGGATTTACGAAGGGGAAATCATGCTTGACAAATCTACTGGAATTTTTTGAGGATGTAACTAGGAAAATTGACAGGGGAGAGTCAGTGGATGTGGTGTACCTCGACTTTCAGAAAGCCTTCGACAAGGTCCCACATAGGAGATTAGTGGGCAAAATTAGGGCACATGGTATTGGGGGTAGGGTACTGACATGGATAGAAAATTGGTTGACAGACAGAAAGCAAAGAGTGGGGATAAATGGGTCCCTTTCGGAATGGCAGGCAGTGACCAGTGGGGTACCGCAAGGTTCGGTGCTGGGACCCCAGCTATTTACGATATACATTAATGACTTAGATGAAGGGATTAAAAGTACCATTAGCAAATTTGCAGATGATACTGGGGGGTAGTGTGAATTGTGAGGAAGATGCAATAAGGCTGCAGGGTGACTTGGACAAGTTGTGTGAGTGGGCGGATACATGGCAGATGCAGTTTAATGTAGATAAGTGTGAGGTTATTCACTTTGGAAGTAAGAATAGAAAGGCAGATTATTATCTGAATGGTGTCAAGTTAGGAGGAGGGGGAGTTCAACGAGATCTGGGTGTCCTAGTGCATCAGTCACTGAAAGGAAGCATGCAGGTACAGTAGGCAGTGAAGAAAGCCAATGGAATGTTGGCCTTCGTAACAAGAGGAGTTGAGTATAGGAGCAAAGAGGTCCTTCTACAGTTGTACCGGGCCCTGGTGAGACCGCACCTGGAGTACTGTGTGCAGTTTTGGTCTCCAAATTTGAGGAAGGATATTCTTGCTATGGAGGGCGTGCAGCGTAGGTTCACTAGGTTAATTCCCGGAATGGCGGGACTGTCATATGTTGAAAGGCTGGAGCAATTAGGCTTGTATACACTGCAATTTAGAAGGATGAGGGGGGATCTTATTGAAACATATAAGATAATTAGGGGATTGGACACATTAGAGGCAGGAAACATGTTCCCAATGTTGGGAGAGTCCAGAACAAGGGGCCACAGTTTAAGAATAAGGGGTAGGCCATTTAGAACGGAGATGAGGAAGAACTTTTTCAGTCAGAGAGTGGTGAAGGTGTGGAATTCTCTGCCTCAGAAGGCAGTGGAGGCCAGTTCGTTGGATGCTTTCAAGAGAGAGCTAGATAGAGCTCTTAAGGATAGCGGAGTCAGGGGGTATGGGGAGAAGGCAGGAACGGGGTACTGATTGAGAATGATCAGCCATGATCACATTGAATGGCTGTGCTGGCTGAATGGCCTACTCCTGCACCTATTGTCTATTGTCTATTGAGTTGGAAGCCAAAAGGGCCCTGAAATAAAGAGGCGAGGGGGCGCGGCGGGTTAGCGGTGAAATGTGAGGCCGCAGGAAGGAATATAGGTGGAAGTGGTCGGGTAGGGGGTTGGACGAAGGGGCGGGAGATAGTGAGCAAAAGATAGTGGTGCACATCCAGGTGGGACACAGTGATAGGAGCAGAATTAGGCCATTCGGCCCATCAAGTCTACTCCGCCATTCCATTGTGGCTGATCTGTCCCGTACTAATCGAGAATCAATCTATCTATCTCTGCCTTAAAAATATTCATTGATTTCTGCGGCAAAGAATTCCACAGATTCACCGCCCGATGACTGAAGAAATTCTTCCTCATCTCCTTCCTTTGATTCTGAGGTATGGCCTCTCGTCCGAGGCTCTCCCACGAGTGGAAACGTCCGCTCCACATCCACTCTATCCAAGCCTTTCATTATTCGCTAAGTTGCCATCCTGTTAAGGCAACGTTCACAAAACTTTGCTCAACTGACCTTGTCTTTCCCCTCTGGCAGCCAGCTGCTGCCTCTGCTCCGCAGCCAGAAAGTCATGATAAATCCAAAGGCTGTCTCTTGCACTTTGTACCACCCACCCCCACTCACTGTCTTTTCCCAATACACAGCCGACAGCACAGTGGGACTGCCCCGCATCTCTAATCACAAAACAATTAGAAACATAGAAAATAGGTGCAGGAGTAGGCCATTCGGCCCTTGGAGCCAGCACCGCCATTTAATATGATCATGGCTGATCACTGCCTCCTAATCCCATTTTCCTGCCTTCTCCCCATGAACTATGACACACATTCTAATCAAGAATTTGTCTATCTCTGCCTGGATCTTCTAGTTGCTCACAATTTCAACTGCCCTTCACATTCCCATCATAACCTTTCTGTCCTCAGCCTCCTCCATTGCCAGAGTGAGGCCACACATAAACTGGAGAAACAGCATTTCATCTAGCACTTGGGTAGTTTACAACCTAATGATATGAACATTAAATCACTGACCTCTCTCCTGCTTCTCTCCTTCCTCCCGATCACCATCAATCTGAAGAAGGGTATTGACCCAAAATATCACCTACCCATGTTCTCCAGAGATTCTGCCTGAGCCATTGAGTTACTCCAGCACTTTGAGTCTTTTTTTGTAAACCAGCATCTGCAGTTTCCTATACAAGCAGTTGGCTTAAAACTCTTTTTTAAAAATCCATATAGAAGGTAGAAAGACCTTCTGTTTAGAACATCTTAGTGAACCTTACCACAGCACAAAAGTTACACAAATTAGGCCCAAATGTGGAACTGAGCATCTCAGAATGATAAACACACGTAGGAAGGAACTGCAGATGCTGGTTTAAACCGAAGATAGACACAAAAAGCTGGAGTAACTCAGCGGGGCAGGCAGCATCTCTCGAGAGAAGGAATGGGTGATGTTTCGGGTGGAGACCCTTCTTCAGTGTGTGAGGAAACCGGCACACCCAGAGAAACCTACGCAGGTCACGGGGAGAAGGTACAAACTCCGTATTCCGTACAGACAGCACCCATAGCCAGGATCAACCCTGTGTCTCTGGCGCTATGAGGCAGCAACTCTACCGCTACGCCACCATGTGTGTACAAACAACATAACGAGAAAGCTCAGCTGTGAGCAGAGGAACAGAGGCATTTGTTTCCTGGTCAACTGTAAAAGTCAGAGAAGATCATTTGATTTGATTTAGAGATACAGCGCGGAAACAGGCCCTTCGGCCCACCGAGTCCGTGCCGCCCAGCGATCCCCGTACATTAACACTATCCTACACACACTAGGGACATTTTTTTTACATTTACCCAGTCCATTAACCTACATACCTGTACGTCTTTGGAGTGTGGGAGGAAACCGAAGATCTCGGAGAAAACCCACGCAGGTCACGGGGAGAACGTACAAACTCCGTACAGACGGCACCTGTAGTCAGGATCGAACCTGAGTCTCCGGCGCTGCATTCGCTGTAAGGCAGCAACTCTACCGCTGCGACACCGAAATAAAATGAAATAAAATAAAACGAAAGGTTTGAAAAATGAGTGAAGTATCTGACCCCCTGCGCAGACAGAAAGTCTACGGCTTGTATCTGACAAACGCCTTCTAGAGTGAAGCACAACCACTGAACCATTGTAATCACACAAAACGTGTGAATAGGTGCACTCCAACTCCAACTTCAAATTAACACATCATTGTTCATTTCAGCGTTTCAAGCGAGCAGTTTTTTTCACTCTTTTCAAACATTTTATTTCTGTCAAACGTCTGAGTCTTACACTTCCAGATTACAGCTAAATTCAAGCTAAACTTTGCAACTGAACGACATCTCTCGTGGCCACAGGAACTGCATCGGAACACAGATTTCTATCCCTCTTTTACATCAATTAGCTTTCCAAATTCCAATCAGCAACTGAAGAATTGTTGCAGACGTGTTACTCTCTCAGAAAGCTGAAAAGGTAAAAGATTTCTCAGAGCAACTTGTAAACTAACCATCCTGCTTACCCTGTTAATAGACAATAGACAATAGGTGCAGAAGGAGGCCATTCGGCCCCTCGAGCCAGCACAGCCATTCAATGTGATCATGGCTGATCATTCTCAATCAGTACCCCGTTCCTGCCTTCTCCCCATACCCCCTGACTCCGCTATCCTCAAGAGCTCTATCTAGCTCTCTCTTGAATGCATTCAGAGAATTGGCCTCCACTGCCTTTTGAGGCAGTGAATTCCACAGATTCACAACTCTCTGACTGAAAAAGACTTAGACAACTTTCAGCCCTAGGAATCAGCTGTGTAGGAAGAAACTGCAGTTGCTGGTTTACATCATAGACACAAAAAAATGGAGTAATTCAAGACTGAAGAAGGGTCTCGACCTAAAACATCACCTATTCCTTTTCTCCAGTGATGCCGTCTGACCCGCTGAGTTACTCCAGTTTTTTCTATTTATTTCTAGGAATCAGCCCCCTGCTTTGCCACTGGATCGTTGACTTTCTGACCCACAGACCACAATCAGTGAGAATAGGTGCAACCTCCTCCATAATATTACTCAATAACGGTGCCAAGCAACGATGCGTTCTCAGTCCATTACTATACTCCCCATACACTCACGACTGTACGGCCAAATTCGACGCTAACTCCATCCACAAGTTTGCAGATGACACCACTGTACTGGGCAGCACCAGGCAATTGCCCAGCTGCCACTATAACAGGTAACAGTGACCCTGGTAGAAACAAAGAACTGCAGATGCTGGTTTATACCAAAGATAGACACAAAGTACTGGGGCCATTCTTTGGAAAGTGAACCAAAATGTCACACACGGGTATGACTGTGAGGAGGCAAGAGGCGTCTCAGAGCAACCTGTAAACTGAACACTAGCCATCCTGTTAAGGCAAAACTTTGCTCAACTGGCCTTGTCTTTCCCCTCTGGCATCCAGCTGCTGCCTCTGCTCCTCAGCCAGAAAGTCATGATAAATCCAAAGGCTGTCTCTTGCACTTTGCACCACCCACCCCCACCCACTGTCTTTTCCCAATACACAGCCGACAGCACAGTGGGACTGCCCCGCATTTCTAATCACAAAACAATTAGAAACATAGAAAATAGGTGCAGGTGTAGGCCATTCGGCCCTTGGAGCCAGCACCGCCATTTAATATGATCATGGCTGATCACTGCCTCCTAATCCCATTTTCCTGCCTTCTCCCCATGAACTATGACACCCATTCTAATCAAGAATTTGTCTATCTCTGCCTGGATCTTCTAGTTGCTCACAATTTCAACTGCCCTTCACATTCCCATCATAACCTTTCTGTCCTCAGCCTCCTCCAATGCCAGAGTGAGGCCACACATAAACTGGAGAAACAGCATTTCATCTACCACTTGGGTAGTTTACAACCTAATGATATGAACATTAAATCACTGACCTCTCTCCTGCTTCTCTCCTTCCTCCCGATCACCATCAATCTGAATACAATACAATACAATACAATACAATACAATATATCTTATTGTACAGGGGTACAACGAGATTGGGAATGCGCCTCCCATACGATGCAATAATTTAAGTAATTAACAGCAACCTAACGAAACGAAACAATTGTAACAGTTTTTAGACAGGGTAAAGTGCAAGTTGATCTATGCGTTGTGGCCATCCGGCTCAGCAGGACCGGTTCATAGCAGCTATGGCCCTGGGGATGAAGCTGTTCCTGAGTCTGGAGGTGCGGGCGTAGAAGGCCTTGTATCGTCTGCCCGATGGAAGGAGTTCGAACAGACTGTTGCAGGGGTGTGAAGAGTCTTTGTGGATGCTGGTGGCTTTTCTGAGGCATCGTGTATTGTAGATGCCCTCCAAGTCTGGTAGCTGTGTTCCGATGGCCCTCTGACCCAAGGGTATTGACCCAAAATATCACCTACCCATGTTCTCCAGAGATTCTGCCTGAGCCATTGAGTTACTCCAGCACTATGATTCTTTTTTTGTAAACCAGCATCTGCAGTTTCCTATACAAGCAGTTGGCTTAAAACTCTTTAAAAAAAATCCATATAGAAGGTAGAAAGACCTTCTGTTTAGAACATCTTAGTGAACCTTACCACAGCACAAAAGTTACACAAATTAGGCCCAAACGTGGAACTGAGCATCTCGGAATGATAAACACGTGTAGGAAGGAACTGCAGATGCTGGTTTAAACCGAAGATAGACACAAAATGCTGGAGTAACTCACCGGACACGCAGCATCTCTGGAGAGAAGGAATGGGTGACTTTTGTGACAATCTAGGAATGATAAATAGCTTTAGCGATAACATAGGACCCTACCTAGGCATGGTTACATTTGAAGAATGGTCTGAAGAAGGGTCTCGACCTGGAACATCACGCATTCCTTCTCTCCAGAGATGCTGTCTATCCCACTGATTTAACATGTTTGCATGAACAGCCCTCAGAAGCTTGCGACTCAGGACGGTTTTCTCTCGCTCCCCCCCCCCCCACGAAACCTAGATGCAGTAGTAGGCCATTCGGCCCATCGAGCCAACGCCGCCATTCAATATGATCATAGCTGATCATCCAAAATCAGGACCCCGTTCCGGCTTATTCCCCATATCCCTTGTTTCCATCAGCCCAAAGAGCTAAATCAAACTCTCTCTTGAAAACATCCAGTGAATTGACCTCCACTGCCTTCTGTGGCAGGGAATTCCACAGATTCACAACTCTCTGGGTGAAAAATGTTGTCCTCAACTCAGTGCTAAATGGCCTACCCCTTATTCTTAAACTGTGACCCCTAGTTCTGGACTCTCCCAACATGGGGAATACTGTTCCTGCATCTAGCCTGTCCAATCTCTTAAGAATTTTATATGTTTCAATAGACAATAAACAATAGGTGCAGGAGGAGGCCATTCGGCCCTTCAAGCCATTCAATGTGATTATGGCTGATTATTCTCAATCAGTACCCCGTTCCTGCCATCTCCCCATAACCCCTAACTCCGCTATCCTTAAGAGCTCTATCCAGCTCTCTCTTGAATGCATTCAGAGAATTGGCCTCCACTGCCTTCTGAGGCAGAGAATTCCACAGATTCACAACTCTCTGACTGAAAAAGTTTTTCCTCATCTCAGTTCTAAATGGCCTACCCCTTATTCTTAAACTGTGGCCCCTTGTTCTGGACTCCCCAACATTGGGAACATGTTTCCTGCCTCTAACGTGTCCAACCCCTTAATAATCTTATACGTTTCGATAAGATCTCCTCTCATCCTAAATTCCAGTGTATACATGCCTAGTCGCTCCAGTCTTTCAACATATGAAAGTCCCGCCATTCCGGGAATTAACCTAGTAAACCTACGCTGCACCCCCTCAATAGCAAGAATATCCTTCCTCAAATTTGGAGACCAAAATTGCACACAGTATTCCAGGTGCAGTCTCACTAGGGCCCTGTCCAACTGCAGAAGGACCTCTTTGCTCCTATACTCAACTCTTGTTACGAAGGCCAACATTCCATTGGCTTTCTTCACTGCCTGCTGTACCTGCATGCTTCCTTTCAGTGACTAGGACACCCAGATCTCGTTGTACGTCCCCTGTTCCTAACTTGACACCATTCAGATAATACTCTGCCTTCCTATTCTTACCACCAAAGTGGATAACCTCACACTTATCCACATTAAACTGCATCTGCCATGCATCCGCCCACTCACACAACCTGTCCGAGTTTCTAGAATATCCCCTCTCATCCATCTAAATTCCAGCGAATACAAGCCCAGTCGACCCATTCTTTCATCATATGTCAGTCCTGCCTTCGCGGGAATTAACCTGGTGAACCTACGCTGCACTCCCTCAATAGCAAGAATGCTCTTCCTCAAATTAGGAGACCAAAATTGCACACAATACTCCAGATGCCGTCTCACCAGCGCCCTGTACAACGGCAGTAGGACCTCCTTGCTCTGAATGTGGCCTGACCAGCACCTCATAGAGCCTCAGCATTACATCTCTGTTTTTGTATTCTAGCCCCTTTTAAATAAATTGTGCTTGCAGGCAAGGCAGCCTCTCCAAGGGAAGCACAGCCACTGAGCCATGGTGATGACACAGGGGGAAAAAGGTGTGGCGTTCTGTGCTGCATCTTGGTGGAACCAATCTGTTGCTGAAGGTGCTCCTTAGGTTGACCAGTGTGTCATGGAGGGGTTGAGCTGCATTGTCCAGGATGCTCCACAGTTTGAGGAGCATCCTCCCCTCCAAGACCACCTCCCATGAATCCAACTCCGCCCCCAGGATGGTGCCAGCCTTCCTGATGAGTTGTTAATCCTATTGGCGCCCGCAGCCTTCGCCCTGCTGCCCTAGCACATGGCACCGAAGAAGATGGCACTGGCTACCATATTGGTAGAACATCTGCAACATCTTACTGCAGACATTGAAGGAGCGGAGCCTTCTCAGAAAGTACAGCCCTTCTTGTACAGGACCTCAACGTTCCTGGACCAGTCCAGTTTACTGTCCAGGTGCACTCCAAGGTATTTATACTCCCTGGTAAACTGCACATCCACACCATTGATGGAGACTGGACAGGGCTGTTCCTCTCCTCCTAAAGTCCACCATTAACTCCTTAGTCTTGTCGGTGCTGAGCTGATTCAGCCCACACCACTCAACAAAGTCGTTGACTACACCTTTGTATTCAGCTTCCCTCCCCTCACTGATGCAGCCCACAATTGCAGAGTCATCCGAAAACCTCTGTAGGTGGCAGGAGTCCAAGTTGTATCTGAAGTCGGAGGTGAAGATGGTGAACAGGAAGGGAGAGAGGACCGTCCTGTGGGGCCCCTGTGTTGCTCACCACCATGTCTGAGACACAGTTCTGTAGCCTGACATATTGTGGTCGTCCAGTCAGGTAGTTGGTGATCCAGGACACCAATGAAGCATCCACCCCCATCTTCGACAGTTTGCACCCTAACAGTGCAGGGCAGATGATGTTAAAAGCACTGGAGAAGTCAAAAAACATAACTGTATAGTCGTTGCACAGTGAAAGTGCAAGTTATTGTTGACTCTGTGTTAACAAAGACAGCTAGTGATGCAAATTGGACCCGCAGATTATTATCATCAGTGTGTTAACGGACATCAGAACCGCATGTTACGATTTTTTGTGGATCAGAGATATGGAACTGCAGAACACACTCGCTTGTGTGATAATCAAGATACCTGTTGGTGTAAAGTGGAACCGCAAGGAACAATGTCCGTGCTAGAGACATCTGTTGGCCACTCGCCCCTTCTAGCCAGAACCGCCATTCAATATGATCATGGCTGATCATCCACAATCAGTACACCATTGCTGCTTTTTTTCTCATATTCCTTGATTCCTTTAGCCCTAAGAGCTAAATCTAACTCTCTCTTGAAAACGTGCAGTTGAAAGCTTCCACTGCCCTCTGTGGCAGAGAATTCCACAGATTCACAACTCTCTGGGTGAAAAAGTTTTGGTTCTGGACTTATCCAAAATGGGGAACATTTTTCTGCATCTAGCCTGTTCAATGCCTCAAGAATTTTATATGTTTCTGTAAGATCTCCTCTCATCTTTCGAAACTCCAGTGAATACAAGCCCAGTCGATTCATTCTTTCATCATATGTCAGTCCCGCCATCTCGGGAATTAACCTGGTGAACCTAAGCTGCACTCCCTCAATAGCAAGAATGTCCTTCCTCAAATCGGGAGACCAAAACTGCACACAATAAATACTCCAGGTGCGGTCTCACCAAGGCCTTGTACAAAGTGCCCTGCCACTAGTGAGACTCCTGTTGGTGTAAAGTTGAACCGCATGGAACTCGCCTGTACTAGCGAGGCTCCTGTTGGTGTGAAGTGGAACAACAGGCTACTCGCCTGTGCCACCGAGACTCCTGTTGGTGTAAAGTGGAACTGCAGGCTACTCACCTTTGCCACCGAAACTCCTGTTGGTGTAAAGAGGAACTGCAGGCCAAAGATACTAGAGGAACAAGATGGACCACTCCGTTCAAATCGCCTATACTGAAGTGTGTAGTACGCAAAGGAGCCATTTTAGTAAGCAAAACCCGCCGTTCGCTCTGCCTCTCGCAGTGTAATCAGTATGTGTGATGATACCATTAAAATGCAGAATATATCTCATCTATCAATTCACAGATTTTTGTTATTTTTCTTTTTAAATGTTTCTGCAAGTTTCTGCCGACTAAAATGGCGCCGTGACGTACTACGGTTTTTAGGGTCGAGTGGTCTATCTTGCTCCTCTAGTAACTTTGCTGCAGCCTACTAGCCTGTGCTAGTGCGACGCCTGCTGGTGTAAAGTGGAACTGCAGGCTACACACCTGTACTAGCAAGACATCGTCTGAGGAAGGGTCTCGAACTGAGACGTCGCCCGATCCTTCTCTCCAGAAATGCTGCCTGTCCCGCTGAGTTACTCCAGCATTTTGCATCTGAAGAAATTGCAAGCAACTCTCGTCTGCTATTGGGACATCTGTCGGTGAAGTGGAAATGTAGTGTCTGTGATAGAAACATGGAAACATAGAAAATAGGTGCAGGAGGAGGCCATTCGGCCCTTCATTGTGATCATGGCTGATCGTCCCCAATCAATACCCCGTGCCTGCCTTCTCCCCATATCCCTTGATTCCACTAGCCCCTCGAGCTCTATCTAACACTCTATTTCTGTCCTATCAAGAAATGGTGTAAAGTGGAAGTGCAATTGGAATTGAATGTGTAAGAAAATAACTGCAGATGCTGGTACAAATCGAAGGAAGAAGGGTCTCAACCCGAAACGTTACCCATTCCTTCTCTCCTGAGATGCTGCCTGACCTGCTGAGTTACTTCAGCATTTTGTGAATAAATACCTTCAATTAGAATTGAATGCTCTATTGTCACATGTGATAAAGTCACAGTGAAATTCTTTGCTTGCATACTGAGCTACGCAAAAAAAATAAAAAAATTCAAAATAGACTTTATTTGAGAAATAAATATATCCAATACATGATCCTTACAAAAATCCATCCAACATTCTCAGAGGCTATACATACATTCAATACATATTCAATACACCAATTACATAAAATTACCCCCCCCCCACCCTTGCCACTCATGTGGCCCACTGCTGTGGGATCCCTTCCCTTATTTGGAGGGGCGTCTCTCTCCACCACACCCTGCCCCCCCCCCCCCCATGTCCAGCAGCGGAAGGGCCCTAGACTGTGGTCCTCCCCCACAGGGCCTTGGCGTTGGCTGCACCGAGCTTCAGAGCGTCCCTCAGCACGTACTCCTGCAGTCTGCAGTGGGCCAGTCGGCAACATTCCTTGACGGACAGCTCGCTCCGCTGGGAGGTCAACAAGGATCGGGCAGACCAAAGAGCGTCTTTCACCGAGTTGATGACCTTCCAGCAGCACTCGATGTCAGTCTCGGAATGCGTCTCTGGGAACAGTCCGTAGATCACAGAGTCCTCTGTGACGGAACTGTTTGGAATAAATCGTGACCGGGACCCCTGCAGACCTCTCCAGACTCTCTTGGCAAATCCACACTCTGTGAAGAGGTGGTCCACCGTTTCCTCTCCGTAGCAGCCGTCCCGAGGGCAGCGTGCGCTGGTAGTGAGGTTCCGGCGGTGCAGGAAGGATCTGACTGGGAGGGCTCCCCTCACCGCCAGCCAAGCCAGGTCTTGGTGCTTGTTGGTGAGTTCTGGCGATGAGGCATTTTGCCAGACAAGCTGGGCTGTCCGCTCTGGGAACCACGCCACAGGATCCATGGAGTCATTCCCCTGCAGTGCCTGCAGGACGTTCCGTGCTGACCACTGCCCGATGGACTTGTGGTCCAAGGTGTTGGTCCGGAAGAACCTGTCCACAAACGACAGATGGTTCGGCAATGTCCAGCTGACTGGCACATTGCGTGGCATCTGCGCCAGGCCCATCCTTCGCAACACCGGGGACAGGTAGAACCTCAGCAGGTAGTGGCACTTGGTGCCCACGTGCCTTGGCTCTATGCTCCGCCTGATGCTGCCACACACGAAAGTGGCCATCAGAATGAGGGCGACGTTGGGCACGTCTTTACCCCCGTTGTCTGCCGACTTGTGCATTGTGGCTCGTCGCACCCGGTCCATCGCCGACCCCCAGATGAAACGGAAGACGGCCCGGGTGATCCCCTTGGCGTGGGAGGGAGGGACGGGCCACACTTGCGCCAAGTACAGCAGCCCCGAGAGCACCTCACACCTGATGACTAGATTTTTCCCCGTGATGGAGAGGGAGCGCTGCTTCCACAGCTCCAGCTTCTTCCCCACCTTGGCTATCCGCTCCAGCCAAATTTTGTCACATGCCTCAGCCTTCCCGAACCAGATCCCCAGCACCTTCAGGAAGTCAGGCTTGATGGTGAAGGGGACGGAAGTGTGTGGAAAAAGCTACCCCTCAGATTTCTATTAAATCTTTACCCCTTGAACCTATGTCCTCTGGTCCTTCATTCACCTACTCTGAGCAAGAGACTCTGTGCATCTATATATATATATGTACATGTATGTATCTAGGACGAGAGGTCATAGCCTCAGAATTAAAGGTCATTCTTTTGTGTACAGTTTTGGTCTCCTAATTTGAGGAAGGACATCCTTGTAATTGAGGCAGTGCAGCGTAGGTTCATGAGATTGATCCCTGGGATGGCAGGACTGTCTTATGAGGAAAGATTGAAAAGACTAGGCTTGTATTCACTGGAGTTTAGAAGGATGAGAGGGGATCTTATAGAAACATATAAAATTATAAAAGGACAGGACAAGTTAGATGCAGGAAAAATGTTCCCAATGTTGGGCAAGTCCAGAATCAGGGGCCACAGTCTTAGAATAAAGGGGAGGCCATTTAAAACTGAGTTGAGAAAAAACTTTTTCACCCAGAGAGTTGTGAATTTGTGGAATTCTCTGCCACAGAGGACAGTGGAAGAAGAATGAGGAGGAATATCTTTAATCAGAGGGTGGTGAATCTGTGGAATTCTTTGCCACAGTAGGCTGTGGAGGCAAAGTTAGCGAATATATTTAAGGCAGAAATAGCTTCTTGATTTGTACGGGTGTCAGAGGTTATGGGGAGAAGGTAGGAGAACGGGGTTAGCAGGAAGAGATAGATCAGCCATGATGGAATGGTGGAGTAGATTTGATGGGCCGAATGGCCTAATTCTGCCCTTATCATTTATGATCTTATGGGTGACGGTTCTGGTCGAGACCCTCCCTGTGGACCCACTTCAAGGCACGGTTTGTTTGATCTCAGCTGCCTCAACCTCCTTGGTCGTGTTAAATATCCCTTGTCAACCAGGGTTCCTTAATCTAGCCACCATGGCCTTCACTATAACAGGAATATGCAGCTCCTGAACATCCCTTTCTCACTTTCAAAGCCTCCCACTTGTCAGAAGTCCCTTCTCCTGCAAACAGTCTTTCCCAATCAAAATGTGTAGGAAAGAACTGCAGACGCTGGTTTAAGTCGAAGGTAAATGCTGGAGCATCTCTGGAGAGGAGTGGGTGGTGTTTTGGGTTGAGACCCTTCTTTAGACTTCCCAATCAACCTTTGCAAGTTCCCGTCCAACACCATCTCAATCTGCCTTGCCCCAATGTAGGACTTGTGGACCGGCGCTATATTATTCCAGAACTATTTAAAAAGAAATAGAATTTTGATCACTGGTTCCAAAATACTCCCCCCACAGATCAGTCTGGCTTCATTACCCAATGGGATATTGAATGTAGATCGTCTCTACATGGTGTTTGAGGAAACACTTCCAGACACATCTAACAGATTTCATCCCCTCCAAGCCTCTTTGCACTGTCAAGTCAAGTTTATTTGTCACATACACATACACGATGTGCAGTGAAATGAAATGTGGCAATCCATGTTCATCTTCAGGAAGTTGGAACACGATACGATACGATGGAACTTTATTTATCCCAGGAGGCAAATTGATCTGCCAACAGTCATAAAAACACAAGAAGATACATGAAACATGAAATTAAAGTGACGAGTGGAAAGGATTGAGGATGTGCACAGATTGGGGGGAGGGAGTCAGTCTCAGTCTACCCCATGACAGAAGGGGGAGGAGTTGTAGAGTTTGATAGCCACAGGGAAGAAGGATCTCCTGTGGCAATCTAATCTAATCACCTCTAATTACAACACTACTATCCTTCCAGCTATCTGATAGTCACCCTGCTTTGTTTGTCTAATTCTGTTGAGTTGAGTTTAGTTTATTGTCACGTGTACCGAGGTACAGTGAAAAGCTTTTGGTGCGTGCTATCCAGTCAGTGGAAAGACAATACATGGTTAAAATTGAGCCATCCACAATATACAGATACATGATAAAGGGAATAATGTGAATAACGTTTAGTGCAAGAGGGCGGCACGGCGGCGCAGCGGTAGAGTTGCTGCTTTACAGCGAATGCAGCGCCGGAGACTCAGGTTCGATCCTGACTACGGGTGCTGCACTGTAAGGAGTTTGTACGTTCTCCCCGTGACCTGCGTGGGTTTTCTCCGAGATCTTCGGTTTCCTCCCACACTCCAAAGACGTACAGGTGTGTAGGTTAATTGGCTGGGTAAATGTAAAAATTGTCCCTAGTGGGTGTAGGATAGTGTTAATGTACGGGGATCGCTGGGCAGCACGGACTTGGAGGGCCGAAAAGGCCTGTTTCCGGCTGTATAGATATGATATGATATGATAAATTTTAGGTTTTTTAAAGTTTTTTTTTTTAGATTTAGAGATACAGCGCGGAAACAGGGAAACAGGCCCTTCGTCCCACCGGGTCCATGCCGCCCAGCGATCCCCGCACATTAACACTATCCTACACACACTAGCGACAATTTTTTACATTTGCCCAGCCAATTAACCTACATATCTGTATGTCTTTGGAGTGTGGGAAGAAACCGAAGATCTCGGAGAAAACCCACGCAGGTCACGGGGAGAACGTACAAACTCCATACAGACGGCGCCCGTAGTCAGGATCGAACCTGAGTCTCCGGCGCTGCATTCGCTGTAAGGCAGCAACTCTACCGCTGCGCCGCCGTGCCGCCCGCTAAAGTCCAGTAAATTCCAATCAGAGATAGACCAAGGGTCACCAATGAGGTAGATGGTAGCTCAGGGCTGCTCTGATTGTGGTAGGATGGTTCAGTTGACTGATACCAGCTGGGAAGAAACTGTCCCTGAATCTGGAGGTGTGCGTTTTCACACTTCTGTACCTTTTGCCCGATGGGAGAGGGGAGAAGTGGGAGTGGCCGGGGTGCGGCTCATCCTTGATTATGCTGCTGGCCTTGCCGAGGCAGCTTGAGGTATAAATGGAGTCAATGGAAGGGAAGTTGGTTTGTGCAATGGTCTGGGCTGCGTTCACAATTCTCTGCAATTCCTGCTGACGATTTGGGATGCCTATAGTACAATCTCTTCAAAGTGATCACCCACTTCTTATTTCTAAGTTCCACCCATATGGCCTCAGGACAATCCCCCAGGAATATTCTCTCTAACTATTGTAGTTGTGTTCTCCCAAATGAAAAACCCAACTTGCCCTCCTCTTTCACCCTCACCTCTATCCCGACTGTAACATAGATACATAGAAAATAGGTGCAGGAGTAGGCCATTCGAGCCAGCACTGCCATTCAATATGATCACGGCTGAATAATCCAAAATCAGTACCCCGTTCCTGCTTTTTCCCCATATCCCTTGGTTCTGTTAGCCCTAAGAGCTATATCTAACTCTCTCTTGAAAACATCCAGTGAATTGGCCTCCACTGCCTTCTGGGGCAGAGAATTCCACAGATTCACAACTCTCTTGGTGAAAAAGTTGTTCCTCATCTCAGTCCTAAATGGCCTACCCTTATTCTTAAACTGTGACCCCTAGTTCAGGACTCCCCCAACATGGGGAATATTTTTTCTGCATCTAGCCTGCCCAATCCCTTTAGAATTTTATATGTTTCTATCCTTCTAAATTCCTCATCCTTCTAAATTCCAGTGAATACAAGCCCAGTCGACCCATCTTTTCATCATATGTCAGTCCCGCCATCCCGGGAATTAGCCAGGTGAAACTACGTTGCACTCCCTCAATAGTAATAATGTCCTTCCTCAAATTAGGAGACCAAAACTACACACAGTACTCCAGGTAGCACAATACTGGTACCCTGGAACATTAAGCTGCCAGTCCTGTCTCTCCCCTAACCATGTTTCTGTTTGGATACCAGTGCATTTTCTTCCTGTGGTGTCTGAGAAGATTGGGCATGTTCACAAGAATTCACTTGAATTTCTACAGACGCACCAGAGAACTTGTTCTGATGGCAGAAACAGGGAACTGCAGATGCTGGTTAATGCACAAAAGGACACAAAGTGCTGGAGTAATTCAGCAGGTCAGCCAGCATCTCTGGAGAACGTGGATAAGTGATGTTTGGGTTGAGAACCTTCTGAGATGCATCACCACCTTACATGGCTCTGCTCCTGACTGCCTGAACCTTCAGAGAGGGTGAACACAGCCCAGTCCATCACAGGCTCGTCACTTCCTTCCATCCAGTCTGTCTTCCCAGTGCATTGCGTCAGGAAGTATTATCATGGAGGCCTGGCCATTTCCTTTTCTCTCATCTACCTTTTGGAAGATGATAGAGGTTGAAACCCCAGATTTCAAGACTTAAGAACAGCATCTTCCCCACCACTATCTGACTTCTCAACTGGTCAGGCTTTTAGTGAGTTGTGAAAGTCTTCAATGTTTCCACTCTCTTGGTGGCCACTTCCTTGAGGACCCTGGTGTGTAGTCCATGGGGTCCTGGTGACATGTCCAAGCCCTCGTGTTTCCTTTCCCAGTCCATCCTGAACACTTGGTAACCAGGAATATTTAAAGCCCGGTCCTGCCCTTTACGATTCAGAGACTGTTCTCACCACCGCATTTAATTCCCACTCTAATGTGTGTACTGCACATTCATCAAATGATCATAGAATGCAGCATTGGAACAGGCTCTTCAGCCCCCAATGTTTGTGCTGAACACAATGCCAAGGCTCCTCTGCCTGCACATGATTCATATCCCTCCATATCCATGTGCTTATCTAAACACCTCCATCGTATCAGCCTTCATCACCACCCCAGCAGTGTATTCCAGGCCCCTCTGCCCTCTGTGTTTGAAAAAAACCACCCCACATATCTCCTCCAGTGAATCTTTGCTCTGCTCCCTCTGTGACAGGTACGTTCTCCTTCCTGTAGGACAAAGGGCACTGAAACTGCACAGGACGTGTGAAACCTCTTCACTCCTGTGCTCGAATCTTCCCTGATAAAACCACAGCCGGAGAATAGTCACCTGCCCAGCCCTTGTATCGACCCACATGCAAGGAGATGGAGGTGACGGGGTGGTGGGGGAAGAGATGGGGGGACGATTCACACCCGGAGCCCGGGTCCCGTGCCTCTGATCAATGCTCAGCTCCACGGTGAAAACATTCCCCACCTTCCAGTGTTACAGCACAGCGGTAGAGTTGCTGCCTCACAGTGCCAGAGAACCGGGTTCCATCCCGACTGCGGGTGCTATCTGTACGGACTTTGTACATTCTCCATGTGACCACTTAGGTTTTCTCCGAGATCTGCGGCTTCCTCCCACACTCCAAAGACGTACAGGTTTGTAGATGAATTGGCTTTGGTAATAACTGTAAATTGTCCCTAGTGTGTGTACGATAGCGTTAGTGTGCAGGGATCGCCGGTCAGCGCGGACTCAGTGGGCAGAAGGGCCTGTTTCCGCACTGTATCTCTGAACTAGGACGGGCCACGTGGTAGTTGGAGGACGCGCCGCTGGGAACAAAAGAGGTCCCGGCGTGGAGGACTGGACGGGAGGGAGAGAGAACAAAGATGGAGCTGACGCGAGGGGACCGCCGTGAGGGGGGGGGGGGGGGGTTTTCTCCGGGAGCTCGGGGTTTTCCCCCACACTCCAGACGTTCAAGTTTGTAGATTAATTGACTACAGCAAGAATGATCAAAGTCTCTAGTGTTGTAGGGTGGGGTCAGTGTACAGGGACCGCTGGCCGGCACGGACTCAGTGGGCAGAAGGGCCTGTTTCTGTGCTATCTCTCTAGACTAAACTAAACTCGTTTCCCCAAAGACAGCGCTGCTCACACCGACCGCACAGAGGGGATTACCTACTTGTGAAAGCATTTATTAACAAGTTGTAAAGCTTTATTGAAGCATACATACAGAATTATTCACAATGAGTAAACATTCATTTATAGAAATCTAGCAGGTCACTCAATTCTCCAGTTAATACAAAAGTACAGATTAAATAGAGCAATGCATTGTTATTCTCTGGGATTTTATTACATTGGCCATCTTTCCCCAATGGAAGTAGGTTGCTTTAAAGCTGCCACACCTATTGTTGCATCTCAACAGGCACTTGTTTCAGATGCGTATATACTCCATGGTCTTGCCATCCTAAATCATCATGACTAATACTCATTCATCCTACTGCATCCATCAGCGGATGGCCAAAAGCAAAAGATCAAGTCAAATAAAAAACTGGCCAACTTCGATAAAAATCAGCGCTGAAAAAATAATCAAGGAACTTCCTATCAAACAGATGACAGAAACTCTGCACTTCAAGATAAGGAAGGCAGCCGGGCGGGCACTAACCCGCATTCCAGAAACGTTTCACTCAGCTAGGAACTAAACTGAATTTTCTAGAATATTTTTCCTCTCCTACAATATCATTCACTATTTTACATTATATTTTACACACCATTTTAACATTTCTAAATAATTACTTTTAGATGAGGGGGCGTGCTAAAACTGTCATGATTTTGTTCTTCTGCAACCTCACTGTGTACCTGCACGCAAACATATTGTGGTTAGGACTGCAATTTGGGAGAAATTAATTATAGGAAGTAAATAATTGTGCAAGACTGTCCAAACAGCTGCTGGAATATCCCTACTTGTCGGCAGGTTGTTTTGTTTAAACGTCTGACAATTTTTAAACAATTCCCCAGAAAGTCCCATTGACACAAGTGTTGGTCTGAGAGTCACTTGGGCAGTTCAGAGGTCGCTGTTGGGGCATGGTCAGTGTCTGGTTTATCCTGAGCCTCGGGCCTGACTTCAATAAGACTTCAATACGGCAATGGCCACAAAATCCACTACGGAACCAGTGTAGGGAGACTGGGTGAGGCAGCTTCAACATACAGCATGCAAATCTCCTGTTATATTGTGTAGGAAGGAACTGAAGATGCTGGATTAAACCGAAGATAGGCACAAAAAGGTGGAGTAACTCAGCGGGACAGGCAGCATCTCTGGAGAGAAGGAACGGGTGGCATTTCAGGTGAAGGGTCTCGACCCAAAAAGTTACCCATTCCTTCTCTCCAGAGATGCTGCCTGTCCTACTGAGTTACTCCAGCTTTTTATGTCCTATTATATTGTTACTTGCAACAAACACATGCAAGGAAAGTCACTGAACACTTCCTTTTCATAAACCATAGCTAAAGGCAGGTCCTTGAAACCAATAATTCCTTTACAAGCGATGAGATCTTTATGAAGAACTATAAATCTATAAATTCATTGCACGCTGCTACATATTAAATGACTGCTCTACCTACTAATGTCTAGCTGCAATGGTTGCAAATCCTTGTGCAGAGCAGAATCCTTCTCTACCATCCTGCAAGAATAGATGCATCATTATTCCTTGTTCGACTTGTTTGAACATGATGCCGAGACCACGGTGTAGGACTTTGCAGAAGGGCACGGAGGTGCTTTAGATGCTTCTCCAGCTACGTGTTTAAATTAGAGGTGTAGTCTGTACCACTATCAATCAAAGAAGCTACTGGTTTTAGGTGGGGGACTAATAACCAAGCCTTGTTAAAATACCAGGACATCATGTCGCAACTAAAAGGAATCTATTCATTTTGTTTTTGTAAAAAGTAATTAAATTAATTCTTCCTAGCTCCTTACCAAAGCAAGCACTTAACTGTCAGTATTACAACACTTGTCTATGATTTAGCTTGACGCTTTGCAATAATAAAGTTTAGCAACAATCAAATTGAAGTTCTCAAACAACTTCATTTGCTTATTAATTTTGTCCCATTTTCTTTATTCACAGAATGATATCAACATTAGTATGGGCCCAGTGAGCCAACAACATTAGTATGGGCCCAGTGAGCCAACAACAAACCTGCCCTTTCCTAGTGACGCCACTCCAACCATGTGCTCTGTCACCTTGTGTATCATTTTATCCCCATCAGGAGAAAGTATAAATATCAATCTTTTAATTGATAAAAAAGTCACGCTAAGTGTTTTCCTTTCGATATATATAAAAATCAAGTTTAAGAACATGCTATACCATGAAAGGACGCTGCTTCTAAGAAGCCAGTCAGTGGAGGAAAGGCAAAGACCACACTGGGAGCCTCTGCTTTACCTTCACAGTTAACACATGCACGGTTAATGCTATAAAGGTTTCCAGGAGTGAAAAATAGCTACATTAATTTTCATGAACCAAAAACGCAGTATTTCTAATGAGCTGAGTCGAGTCCTCATCCTCTGTCTACTCCACAGCTAACTCTCTCCTTGTGTTCCGTTACTCTCCTACACGTACACTGCAAGCTGTGGCAGCATCTGGTCACCACGCTGCCTTTGAAGCGGAGTGGAACTGTAGACAGATGAAGAGGAATTTATTTTGTCCAGAGGGAGGTGAATCTGTGGAATTCATTGCCTCAGATGGTTGTGGAGGCCATCAATTGATATTTTTAAGGCAGAGATGGAATAGTACAGGTGCCAGCGGTTATGGGGAGAAGGCAGGAGAATGGGAATGGGGCTAGGAGGGAGATAGATCAGCCATGATTGAATGGATGGGCCAAATGGCTTAACTCTGCTCCTATCACTTACGAACATGACAGGGAAATGAAGCACTTCTGAGGTAATCATTTGATTTGCTGCCAATTCCAATGAACCATTCTCAGGGTTGGTCTATAGTTGGCCACCAGTACAGTCTGGACAAGCAGGGTTTATGCTTTGGCAGGAGGCCTCAATATCATGCAGCGTATGACCAGGCAAGTGTAGAGACCCCTCTTCCAACAACAGAAGTAAACGTGTTAAAGCACCTCTGAAGTCTGGGCACGGGTGGAGCACATTACTGGGGTCACGTTGTTTTTTGCAGATACTGGTTATGGAAAATTTGTAATGTTTTCACCAAAGTATTCTCTATTGAGAAGATAATCCCAAGCCTAAGCAAATTTAAAAAAACCCCTGGTCTTACATACTGTGTGGTGTAATGATGTAAAAGGAAGCAGCTCCATTAGCCTGCACCAGGCTCTGCTGGTGAGCTTGTTCCAAGCAGCTTTCTGGAACGCTTCACATGCTGTCTGGGCCCTGGTGTAAAGCTCCATTCAAAAGGCCACACAGCTATTCCCCTTCCTAACTCATGATATTGTGGGTCAGTTGGAAGATGCAGGGCTCCTTGAAGAAACGTGGTGAGGGCCCAGTTCACCATCAATGCCAATCCCCCCACTAACAAGTTGTGGGATCCCCCGCCCCCACCCACCCCCCAGAGCAAACCAACACCACTCATCACTCTTAAAAATAATCGGACAAAATAAGTACATGGATAGGACAGGTTGGGAGGGAGAGGGGCCAAGTACAGGCGGGTGGGACTCGTGTAGCTGGGACTCGTGTATCACTCTATGACTGTGTAAGCAAGCAGTATTACTGAAAGGCTTTAGATACACAAACAAGACCCAGCCGTGCAACAATGGATCTTGTGCACCTTGTTTCCAGCAGGAAGGATTATGATCTTATAACCCCACGTGTGTCTCAGTGCTTCCTCTTGACCCATTCAACTCACTGGGTGGAACATGAACGTCAGACTTCAATTATGGTGGGGACAATTCAAGGCTTTGGGTTAAAAGAATGTTCACTGAAAGTATATTCTTTAATTCAGTGTCAGAGGTTGAACTGCTGAAGCTCATATTCCCTGCCAATAGTGATTCACATTGGTGCGCTTTACAGATGCGAGGAGCAAAGTTACAGCAAATTTGAAGTAAGTTAATTTGATCTGATCTTTCTCTGTAAGAAATGCCAATAAACTCTTTGCAGCAAAATTGCACAGACAAATGTTAAGGAGGAATTTCTCTGATCCCTTTCTGCCAAGATGTCAAAATATTTCTTGGTAAATTCCAAGCAATAGTAGTATAATTTAATCTCAGCCATATGAAGTCTTTTATTTCAAATATAGAGAACTTTAAATAAAGAATTTGAATACTTAAAACTTTCTATATCTTAAAACCCTAGTGATAACGCTCTGTTAAAATGGGCAATGATGATCAGTGTGATTTTAATCTTGTTTCAAATGGATCACAATCCAGCATTGCGATCTTGTGGGAATGTGTTTCTGTTTGCATTATGTAAAAAAAATTCAATAATTCGGTATGTTTCCGGTATAATTGTATATTGTCATATTTACAAGCAGCATCTTTGCATTAAAGGATGTTATTCATCGTCTCACTGCCTTCTAGAGTTCTGTAGTACCAGCCAGCACACTGCTTTAACTGGCCATTGGTGACATGAGGCTAATGTTTTCACCCCTGGGCTGCTCTGAATTCCTGGTGGAGTAGATCGTGCAGGACTTAGACAGGCTTGGCTCAACTGGAGCAATTTAGTTAATTTCTTTCCAACATTCACGGTGACAATGAAGGTCAATGAAGTTTGGAGGCAGATTACTTCAGGCAGAGGCAAGGAAAGTAGAAAAGACGATAAGGAGCTGCAAAGAGACGGCGTACAATGGCGTGATGTTCTGGCCACCTCACCCACTTCAGTGCACAGACACAACCAGAAGCCTGCAGTCCAAGACTCAGTTCTGTAGCTGGACGATACAATGTGGAAAGAGATTATGGACTGGCTCAAGTCTAATAAAAATGCAGCTTCTAACAACACACTTTTTTTTTTTAGAAAGTAAACAATTCACAAACGGTTGGAAGAATCGCAACTTCAGAGTGTTTCACTTGTTCTTCTTCTCCTCTGCTGGCATGTACGGCGGGGGCTGATCCTGGAGGAGAACAGACTCGTTTTACTGCTGGATCGCCACACTGAGGCATCGCGCAACAAGCACTTGGTGCAATATGAGGTGCAAGATTTGACACATTAAATAACCAGAAGGGTTTGTATGAACAATCCAATTTCAAACATTACAAACTCTTTACTCTTATGGTGGAGACAGGAAAATAATTTGTTAAAAGACAGAGGTCCTTGCACAAACATCCATTCCACGATCAGATTAGTTTAGAGACGCAGCGCGGAAACAGGCCCTGTGGCCCACCAAGTCCGGGCCGACCAGCGATCCCCACACATTAATGCTATCATACACACACTAGGGACTATTTACAATTATACCAAAGCCAATTAGACTACAAACATGCACGTCTTTGGCGTGTGGGAGGAAACCGGAGCATCCAGGGAAAACCCAAGCTGTCACGGGGAGAACGTACAAACTCTGTACAGACAGCACCTGAGGTCAGGATCAAACTCTGGTCTCCGGCGCTGTAAGGCAGCAACTCTACCGCTGCACCACCGTGCCGCCATACGACGTCGAACTTCAGAGGCAGTTTGGTGTTGCTGCAGTGGAGCAACTTAAGCATGACTTTTCTTTGAGGCAGCGATAACTGCCAGGAGCAGCAGTAATATGACAAATTAATATTTAGTTTTGTTTTAGTTCAGAGATACAGCACGGAAACAGGCCCTTCGGCCCACTGAGTCCACGCCGACCAGCGATCCCCCGCACACTTACATTATCCTACACACACTAGGGACAATTTACATTTATAACCAAGCCAATTAACCTACAAACCTGTACGTCTTTGGAGTGTGAGAGGAAGCTGAAGATCTTGGAGAAAACCCTCGCAGGTCACGGGGAGAACGTACAAACTCCGTACAGACAGCGCCCAAAGTTAGGATCAAACGCGGTCTCTGGCGCTGTAAGGCAGCAACTCTACCACTGCGCCACCGTGCCACCATATTGAAGAGCGGAACTTTCATATATAATAGCTTCATTTGCACTTGTAAAGGATTTTGCTGCCTCAAAGAAAAAGTGTTCATGAATCTGGGCTTTACTCTCATTCTGTAGCTGTGATCTGTAAGCACGTGAAGGCATTGCCAGATTGCCACATTCTCCACATTGAATCTACTCAGGACCAATGGAGTAACTTAAATAAGAATGGTTTTCATATGTTACTGCATATTGGTTGTTACCAGGAACTGCAGATGCTGGTTTATACTGAAAATAGACACAAAAAAATAGACACTGCCACAGAAGGCAGTGGAGGCCAATTCACTGGATATATTCAAGAGAGTTAGATATCGCTCTTCGGGCTAACGGAATCAAGGGATATGGGGAGAAAGCAGGAGATTTTGGATGATCAACCATGATCATATTGAATGGCGGTACTGGCTCGAAGGGCCGAATGGCCAACACCTGAACCTATTTTCTATGTTTCGAAAATGCTGGAGTAACTCAGCCGGTCAGGCAGCATCTCTGGGGAAAAAGGATGGGTGACGTTTCAGGTCGGGACCTTTCTTCAGTCTGAAGAAGCTCTTTTTTCTCCAGATATGCTGCCTGACTGGCTGAGTTACTCCAGCACTTTGTGTCTATCTGCGGATTCCCCTGTGTTCACCTTGTGGAGTTCTTTGGAGACACAAGAGACTACAGATGCTGGAATCCCCAGCAAAAACAAAGTGCTAGATTCCCGCTGTGGTTCAGGCAGCGTTTACGGAGGGAAATGCGCAGATGGCTCCTGAAGAGATGCCCTGACCCGAAACATTGGCCGTCCATTTCCCTCCACAGATGCTGCCTGACCCAGCTGAGATACTCCGACACGCGGTTTTCTTTGGGGGGAAAAAATTGACAGATGAAAAAGACAGACATTATCTTGCACCTAATGCCTAAAGGTGAAGACAAAGACTTACCATGGGCATGTAGACACTGTGAGGATTGCACGGGTTGTAGTAAGCACTGGAAGCTGCTTCTGCTGCTTTAGCTCCACCTAAAAGACAAAAGGTTTTGACTTGATTCAACAGAGCACATTTCTTGAAATTCTTCCCACCGATGAAGACAAACTCTCCTCCTTGCCCAACCTAGGAAATACTAAATATTCTTCACTTGCTTCTCTCAGTACCATTCACAGCTATCCTCAATGACAGAGTTGCTGCTGTGGTCAATGTGTCCATGCTGCTGCAGTCACTCCGATAGAGGTGGGGTTGGTGCTGTGATGTTGCTAATGAAGACCAGAACAATCGTAGTATTCTGGACAGACACAAAACGTTGGGGTAACTCAGCGGGACAGGCAGCATCTTTGGAGAGAAGGAATGGGTGACGTTTCGGGTCGAGACCCTTCTTCAGACTCAATATTCAGCAGTTTGGAAATTGTTGATAGTTTTCACATCAATAGTAAATACAACACTCTTTCAACTTCAACTTTACATAGGAATTGCATAGAGTTTACAGATGGAAAATCATTGGGTCAGACCAGCTCACACTGGGTCAGACCAGCTCACACTGAGTCAGACCAGCTCACTGGGTTAGACCAGCTCACACTGGGTCAGACCAGCTCACAGTGACTGGGTCAGACCTGATGGGTCTGATGGTCTGCATCCCAGGGTCCTCAGGGAGGTGGCTCTAGCAATAGTGGACGCATTGGTGATCATTTTCCAATGTTCAATAGATTCAGGATCAGTTCCTGTGGATTGGAGGATAGCTAATGTTATCCCACTTTTCAAGAAAGGAGCGAGAGATAAAACGAGGAATTACAGACCAGTTAGCCTGACATCGGTGGTGGGGAAGATGCTGGAGTCAATTATTAAAGAGGTAATAATGTTGCATTTGGATAACAGTAAAAGGATAAGCCCAATTCAGCATGGATTTATGAAAGGGAAATCATGCTTGACTAATCTTCTGGAATTTTTTGAGGATGTGACAAGTAAAATGGATGAAGGGGAGCCAGTGGATGTAGTGTATCTAGACTTTCAGAAAACCTTTGATAAGGTCCCACACAGGAGATTGGTGAGCAACGTTAGAGCACATGGTATTGGGGGTAGGATGTTGACATGGATAGGGAATTGGTTCGTAGACAGGAAGCAAAGAGTAGGAGTAAACGGGTCTTTTTCAGAACGGGAGTGGCGAGTGGAGTGCCGCAAGGCTCGGTGTTGGGGCCGCAACTGTTTACCATATATATTAATGATTTGGATGAAGGAATTAGAAGTAACAATAGCAAGTTTGCGGATGACACAAAGCTGGGTGGCAGTGTGAACTGCGAAGAGGATGTTAGGAGGTTGCAGGGTGACCTGCACAGGTTGAGTGAGTGGGCAGATGTGTGGCAGATGCAGTATAATATAGATAAATGTGAAGTTTTCCACTTTGGCGGCAAAAACAAGGAGGCAGATTATTATCTCAATGGTGTCAGGTTAGGTAAGGGGGAAGTGCAGCGAGACCTGGGTGTCCTTGTACACCTGTCACTTAAAGTTGGCATGCAGGTACAGCAGGCAGTGAAGAAAGGTAATGGCAGGTTCTTCTGCAGTTGTACAGGGCCCCAGTAAGACCACATCTGGAGTATTGTGTACAGTTTTGGTCTCCTAATTTGAGGAAGGACATCCTTGTAATTGAGGCAGTGCAGCGTTGGTTCACGAGATTGATCCCTGGGATGGCGGGACTGTCATATGAGGAAAGATTGAAAAGACTAGGCTTGTATTCACTGGAGTTTAGAAGGATGAGAGGGGATCTGATAGAGACATATACATTTATAAAATCAGCCATAATCACAATGAATGGCGGTGCTGGCTCGAAGGGACGAATGGCCTCCTCCTGCACCTATTTTCCATGTTTCTATGTTTCTAAGAACAGCTCACACTGACTGAGTCAGACCAGCTCACACTGGGTCAGACCAGCTCACACTGGGTCAGACCAGCTCACACTGGGTCAGACCAGCTCACACTGGGTCAGACCAGCTCACACTGGGTCAGACCAGCTCACACTGGGTCTTCCTCTTCTCCCCACTCCCATCAGGCAAAAGGTATAGAAGTATGAAAACGCACACCTCCAGATTTAGGGACAATTTCTTCTCAGCTGTTATCAGGCAACTGAACCATCATCCTACCACAACCAGAGAGCAGTGCTGAACTAGTATCTACCTCTTTGGTGACCTTGGACTATCCTTGATTGGACTTTGCTGGTTTTACCTTGCACTAAACGTTACTCCCTTATCATGTATCTATAAACTGTAAATGGCTCGATTGAAATCATGTGTTGTCTTACTGTCTGAATAACACACGACAAAAGCTTTTCACTGTACTTCGGTACACGTGACAATAAACTAAACTGAACTATTTGTCCCAGCTTGCAATTGTTTCTCTCTCTCGTGTATCTCCAGCTTCCCCTGGAACACCACCACAGGCTGAACCAGGTCCCACGATCTCACCACCTCCCTCAATTTACTATTGGGTTACTTCTGACTACCTTGAATTAATGGCACCTATTTTTCCACTACCCTGGAAGTTTCTCAAAGACGTTTAGGTTCCTCCTGGTTCTCCCTATCTTTAATCTCCCCCTACTCCATTCTGAGGTACCCACCTGCTTCAAGAAGGCCACCATCATCCCAGTGCCGAAGAAAAGCCTCATGCCTAAACGACTATCGTCCAGTGGCCTTGACATCCACCATCATGATATGTTTTGAGAGGCTAGATATGGAACGCATTAAATCTAGTCTACCAAGCGGCCTTGACCCACTGCAGTTTGCCTACCGCCACAACAGGTCCACGGATGATGCCATTGCCCTAGCCCTACACTCATCCCTGGGACACCTGAAGAAGAGAAACACCTACGTCAGACTTCTGTTCATAGACGACAGTTCTGCCTTTAGTACCACGATGCCATTCAAGCTTATCACCAAACTCACGGGACTTGGGGTCAGCACTCATATCTGCAACTGGATCCTCGATTTCCTGACCAACAGACCCCAATCAGTGAGTATAGGGGTCAAATCATCCTCAACACAAGGGCTCTGCAAGGATGTGTTCTCAGTTCCCTTCTTTACTCCTTCTTTATTCCTTCTTTACTCCTTCGACACCCACGACTGCACAGCCATGTACAAATCTAATTCAATGATCAAATTTGCAGACAACACTGCCATTGTGGGCCGGATATCAAATAACAATCAGACTGAGTACAGGAAGGAGATTGAGAAACTCGTGACCTGGTGTCGGGACAACAACCTTTCTCCCAACTTCAGGAAGCAAAGTGCACACATACCCCGTTTGCATTGATGGTACCGAAGCACAGATGGTCAAAAACATCAAAATCCTTGGAGTAAATATCACCAACAATTTCTCCTGGACCACCCATATTGAAGCAACGCCCATCGACTTCCTTAGAATGCTTAGGAAGTTTGGAATGTCCCTTACAACTCTCACCAACTCTTACAGATGCACCGTAGAAAGCATTTTATCAGGATGCATCACAGCCTGGTTTGGGAACAGCTAGATCCCAAGATCGCAAGAAATTGCAGCGAATTGTGGACACAGCCCAGACCATCACACAAACCAACCTCCCTTCCATTGACTCCATTTGTACCTCACGCTGCCTCGGCAAGGCCAGCAACATAATCAAGGACGAGTCGCACCCAGGCCACTCCCTCTTCTCCCCTCTCCCTTCAGGCAAAAGGTATAGAATTTTGAAAACACACACCAGATTCAGGGACAGTTTCTTCCCAGCTGTTATCTGGCAACTGAATCATTCTACCACAACCAGAGAACAGTGCTGAACTGCTAGTGACCTCTTTGATGACCCTTGGGACTATCCTTGTTTGGACTTTGCTGGCTTTACCCTGCACTAAACGTTATTCCCTTATCATGTATCTGTACACTGCAAATGCATTGATTGTAATCATGTATTGTCTTTCCGCTGACTGGTTAGCACGCAACAATAGCTTTTCACTGTACCTCGGTACACGTGACAATAAACTCACTAAACTGAACTGGGGTTCAGGAACACACACACAAGGTGACACACACACACACAAGGTGACACACACACACACAAGGTGACACACACACACACAAGGTGACACACACACACACACACGGTGACACACACAAAGACCAATTTCCTTCCGGGAATGAATAAAGTTCTATCGTATGGTATCATTATCCAAACGGATGAGTGTACGTACCGGGCAGTCCATGTTGAGCCATGCTGACTGGAGGAGGTCCCGGGTATGGAGGTGGGGGTGGCATGTACATGTCCATGGCAGGAGCAGATGGGTGGGCACCTGGAACCAGAAGTTAGATAATAATAATATATTCCTTTATTCGTCCCACACCGGGGACATTTACAGTGTTACAGCAGCAAAGTGGACAGCAAGAGATCATTCATTATAAATAAAAGTAAAGACAAGGATAAATTGTCATCAGTTTACTGTGTATTCCTTAACTGTTACTGTTGACTGGTCTGCTGGGAGCAGTGCAGGTTGTGCAGTCTCACAGCAGCGGGAAGGAAGGACCTCCTATATCGGTACGGTAGCGCAGCGGTAGAGTTGCTGCTTTACAGCGAATGCAGCGCCGGAGACTCAGGTTCGATCCTGACTACGGGTGCTGCACTGTAAGGAGTTTGTACGTTCTCCCCGTGACCTGCGTGGGTTTTCTCCGAGATCTTCGGTTTCCTCCCACACTCCAAAGACGTACAGGTATGTAGGTTAATTGGCTGGGTAACTGTAAAAATTGTCCCTAGTGGGTGTAGGATAGTGTTAATGTACGGGGATCGCTGGGCGGCACGGACTTGGAGGGCCGAAAAGGCCTGTTTCCGGCTGTATATATATGATGATGATGATATCTCTCCTTCACGCACTTTGGGTGAAGGAGTCTGTCACTGAAGAAGCTAGTCAGTGCAGTGAATCGTTGTCCAGCAGCGATGTTAACTTTGCCATCATCCTCCTCTCTCCCACCGCTTTGCCATTATCCTCCTCTCTCCCGGGTCTCTGGTGCTGTAAGGTTGCAACTCTACCACTGCGCCACCGTGCCGCCCAAGGTTTCTTTCTCCGAATGTGCTGGTCTTTTGAAATTAACCCAGAGCTCGGGAAATCTGGCAACACTGAGGTTTCACTTTTAAAGCAAAATAATATTTTGGGGTCGAGTGTGAGCAAATTGAGATGTGTGGGAAGTGGAGCTTTCTTGGTTCAGACTGCTCCCTCTGACCTACAGTTCCAAAGCTCTCCAATGCCAGCAGTCTCTCTCATCTCATCCCTGGTCTGTTCAATACAACAATGATTCATTTCCATGCTTAACCAATGACACCATTACACAGAAGATATAAACACAATTGCTGTAGTTATTCAGTAGGACAGGCAGCATCTCTGGAGAGAAGGAATGGGTGACGTTTCAGGTTGAGACCCTTCTTCAGACTCCGACCCAAAACGTAACCCATTCTTTCTCGCCAGAGAAGCTTCCTGTCGCGCTGAGTTACTCCAGCATTTTGTGTCTATTTTCGGTGTAAACAAACATCTGCTGTTCCTTCCTACACAACACAACCAGCAGAATTATACATAACAATCAGATGAAACTTGATCTTTTATCATCGAAGATTCCTGCATTTCTTTAGCATTTATTAAGAGGAAACAATATGGTAATGCTGCTGCATAAGCTGCATGTCTGATAGCAGGGACGTTATTTTATCAGACCCTTTTCTTTAAGGTAGACACAAAATGCTGAAGTAACACAGCAGGTCAGGCAGCATCTCTGCAGAGAAGGAATGGGTGACATTTTGGGTCGAGACCCTTCTTCAGACTGAGAGTCAGGGGAGAGGGAAACTAGAGATATGGAAAGGTAAAAAGGGCATGTCAGGTGTGAAAAGGACAAATCAAAGCAGACAATGGTCAAGGAAATGTACAATGGTTCATTGTTGGCTGAGGGAAAGGAGACAAGGCGATGTATTCAAGAGAGTTAGATCCAGCTCTTAGGGTTATCGGAATCAAGGGATACGGGGAGAAAGCAGGAACGGGGTACTGATTTTGGATGATCAGTCATGATCATATTGAATGGCAGTTCTGGCTTGAAGGGTCGAATGGCCTAATCCTGCACCTATGTTTCTATATTTCCATACAAACAGTAAAATGAATCAGCAAGACAGTGAAACTAGTCGGAGAACTAGGGTGGAGGAGGAACGAAGAGAGAGGGAAAGGAAGGGTTACTTGAGGTTTGAGAGAGGCCCTTTTCTTTACCTGGCGGTAGTGCAGACATTCCATAAGTGTAACCCCCTGCTGTTGGCATAGGTCCATATCCATTCATCGGAGGCGGCTGATAGGCGTATGGACTGTTCCCTGCGTAGGGGCCATTTGCTGCGTAGGGACCATTTGCTGCGTAAGGGCCATTGACTGCATAAGGGCCGTTTGCTGGTGCAAATCCAAAGCTCATCACACCCACTGGTTCGTATCCGTAAGCATTGTTCTGCACAGGAGTGCCCCTGGAAGCTAACATGAACAAGACGGCAGAATTAGATGTTGCAGGCAGCACGGGTTATTGCAATGGACAATCCCACGCCTCAATGCAACTATTGCAGCCAGGAAAAAGCGGGTTCTCAGGTCAGCAGTTTACTACGGCACCATCGCATCCACAGGTGACCACGCTTCTCAAACTGAAAAGAGCCGACACAAGGCAATCTTTTGATAAACTATACAAAGCTGCTTTTGTAACGTTTGTACTGAACAGTGTATACAAATTTAGAGTTGACACGACTGTGTGACGATGTTACTGCCAGAGTTCGCAGCAAATTAAAGATTCCTATGTCGGCAGTGCAGACGTTTGTTCCATTAGCCCAACCAATCCTGTCACCATCACGAGCTGTGATCTGTGTTAATTCATGACCGTACCATGTCCACTCACACCGTGGCAACAGTACAACACCAATAATCCGCTGTCTAACCGGCTGGAAACCAGGTGACGATCCCAATCCCCACTCCCCTGGACCCACTCCCTCTATTCCCCTTGCCCCACTCCCTCTACATTCCCCTTGCCCCACTCCCTCTACACTCCCCTTGCCCCACTCTACACTCCCCTTGCCCCTCCCTCTATTCCCCTTGCCCCACTCCCTCTACACTCCCCTTGCCCCACTCTACACTCCCCTTGCCCCACTCTACACTCCCCTTGCCCCTCCCTCTATTCCCCTTGCCCCACTCCCTCTACATTCCCCTTGCCCCACTCCCTCTACACTCCCCTTGCCCCACTCCCTCTACACTCCCCTTGCCCCACTCCCTCTATTCCCCTTGCCCCACTCTACACTCCCCTTGCCCCACTCCCTCTACACTCCCCTTGCCCCACTCCCTCTACACTCCCCTTGCCCCACTCCCTCTACACTCCCCTTGCCCCACTCCCTCTATTCCCCTTGCCCCACTCTACACTCCCCTTGCCCCACTCCCTCTACACTCCCCTTGCCCCACTCCCTCTACACTCCCCTTGCCCCACTCCCTCTACACTCCCCTTGCCCCACTCTACACTCCCCTTGCCCCACTCCCTCTATTCCCCTTGCCCCACTCTACACTCCCCTTGCCCCACTCCCTCTACACTCCCCTTGCCCCACTCCCTCTACACTCCCCTTGCCCCACTCCCTCTACACTCCCCTTGCCCCACTCTACACTCCCCTTGCCCCACTCTACACTCCCTTTGCCCCACTCTACACTCCCCTTGCCCCACTCTACACTCCCTTTGCCCCACTCTACACTCCCCTTGCCCCACTCTACACTCCCTTTGCCCCACTCTACACTCCCCTTGCCCCACTCCCTCTACACTCCCCTTGCCCCACTCTACACTCCCTTTGCCCCACTCTACACTCCCCTTGCCCCACTCCCTCTACATTCCCCTTGCCCCACTCTACACTCCCCTTGCCCCACTCCCTCTACATTCCCCTTGCCCCACTCCCTCTACATTCCCCTTGCCCCACTCTACACTCCCCTTGCCCCACTCCCTCTACACTCCCCTTGCCCCACTCCCTCTACATTCCCCTTGCCCCACTCCCTCTACACTCCCCTTGCCCCACTCCCTCTACATTCCCCTTGCCCCACTCTACACTCCCCTTGCCCCACTCCCTCTACACTCCCCTTGCCCCACTCTACACTCCCCTTGCCCCTCCCTCTATTCCCCTTGCCCCACTCCCTCTACACTCCCCTTGCCCCACTCTACACTCCCCTTGCCCCACTCTACACTCCCCTTGCCCCACTCTACACTCCCCTTGCCCCACTCCCTCTACACTCCCCTTGCCCCACTCTACACTCCCCTTGCCCCACTCTACACTCCCCTTGCCCCACTCCCTCTACACTCCCCTTGCCCCACTCTACACGCCCCTTGCCCCACTCTACACTCCCCTTGCCCCACTCTACACTCCCCTTGCCCCACTCTACACTCCCCTTGCCCCACTCTACACTCCCCTTGCCCCACTCCCTCTACACTCCCCTTGCCCCACTCTACACTACCCTTGCCCCACTCTACACGCCCCTTGCCCCACTCTACACTCCCCTTGCCCCACTCCCGCTATTCCCCTTGCCCCACTCTACATTCCCCTTGCCCCACTCTACACTCCCCTTGCCCCACTCCCTCTATTCCCCTTGCCCCACTCCCTCTATTCCCCTTGCCCCACTCTACATTCCCTTTGCCCCACTCTACACTCCCCTGGGCCTTCTGCACTCCCCAGGGCTCTCGTACCCTCACTGGGACCTCACGTCCCAGTACGTCCACTCATCTGCTGCTGTTGGCAGTCCTCACTGAAAACGTACCAGGTTCATTGAATTGTTTCTCTTTATAACATCTTTTAAAACAGTGTTTAAGGAAGAACAGATGAAGTCTCTTAAAATCAGTTGAAAAATTCTCTACTTCCTTAGAAGGCTTCGGAAGTTCGGCATGTCCCCAACAACCCTCACTAACGCATACAGATGTGCTGTAGAAGGCATTTTATTGACATGCATCACAACCTGGTTTTGGAACAGCTGCAAGAAATAGCAGATAATTGTGGACATAGCCCAGACCTTCACACAAGCCTGCCTCCCTTCCACTGACTCCGTCCACACTCCACGCTGCCGGGGTAAGGCCGCCAGCATCAGCAGGGACCTGTCTCACCCCGGACACTCCCTCTTCTCCTCTCTCCCATCAGGAAAGAGGTACAGATTTAAAAACACACACCTCCAGATTCAGGGACTGTTTCATCCCAGCTGTTATCAGGCAACTGAACGGTCCTGTCACCAGCTAGAGTGGTGCCCTGACCTCCCATCTACCTCACTGGAGACCTTTGAACTACCTTTAGACAGATGTTATTAGACTTTATCATGCACTAAATGTTGTACCCTTTATCCATGCAATGCGGATGGCTTGATTGTACTGTTTTTTTTGGATAGTACGCAAATAAGCTCCTCCCTGTACCTTGATATACATGACAATAATAAACTAAACTAAGTCCAACAATCATCTATTAACAGAAGTCAAAGGAAATGGGCCAAAATCTGAAGAAAGGTCTCGACCTGAAATGTCACCCATTCCTTCTCTCCAGCGATGCTATCTGTCCCGCTGAGTTACTCCAGCATTTTGTGACTGTCTGCATTCCCGCAATATCTACTCTCATCAGAACAGTAGATATGAGGTGTAAATAGAGTCATAGAGGGGATATTAGGTGTAAATAGAGCCATAGAGGGATACAACGTGGAAACAGGCCCTTCGGCCCAACTTGCCCACACCGGCCAACATGTCACAGCTACACTAGTCACACCTGTCCAGGTTTGGCCCATATGCTTCCAAACCTGTCCGATTCATGTACTCATCTAACTGTTTCTTAAATGTTGGGATAGTCCCTGCCTCAACCACCCCCCTCTGGCAGCTCGTTTCATACACCCAGCAAGCACCCTTTGTGTGAAGAAGTTACCCCTCAGATTCCTATTAAATCTTTTACCATTCATCTTAAACCTATGTCCGCTGGTCAGCATTTTGTGTCTATTTTGGATATGGGCCAAATGCAGACAAATGGAAGGAGCATATACAAGGCAACTTGGTTGGTATGGCCGAGTTGGGCTCACTAACGATTATCACAAACAATTTGTCCTGGCCTGACCACACTGAAGCCATGACCAAGAAAACCACCAATGCCTCTACTTCCTCAGCAGTCTAAGGAGATTCAGCATGTCTTCAATGATTCTGACCAATTTCTACAGATGCACATTGAACACATTCTATCCAGACTGGAAGATAGAGCTCTCTCTATCTTTCAATCTGAAGAAGGATTCCAAACCGGAGTGTCACCTATTCCTTTTCTCTAGAGATGACGCCTGACCCACTGAGTTACTCCAGCATTTCATGTTTATCTTCGGTATAAACCAGCATCTGCGGTTCTTTCCCACACATTCTACCCACCTGCATTACAGCTTGGTACAGCAATGCTCTGCCCAAGGTCACAGGAAATTGCAGGGAGTTGTGAATGCAGCCCAGTCCACCATGCAAACCAGCCAGCCCTCCCCCCCTACATCCACTTCATCTACATTTCACACTGAAGACTGATACAAAAAGGAGTAACTCAGCTGGTAACTCTCTGGAGAAAAAGGAAAAGATGATGTTCCGGGTCGAGAGATGCTGTTCGACCTGGTGAGTTACTCCAGCTCTTTGTGGCTATCTGCGGTTTAAACCAGCATCTGCAGTTCCTTCCTATACATCTCACACTGTCTTGGGGAAACAACCACTTTAATTAAGGACCACTCACATCCCAATCATTCTCTCTTCTCCCCTCTCACTCTGGGCAGAGATCCAAAAGCTTCAAGACATGTACCACCGGATTCAGTAAGATCTTCTTGCCCGCCTATTATATACCCATGAACTGACCTCTGATAAGGTTTTATTCCCTATCTCCCAATCTAACTCATTGCAGCCCTTTCACTCTTTTTAACTATTGCAGTGCATGTCCGGTGCGAATTGAAATAAACTTTATGTACATTCTATGTTCGATTTTTCCCAATTACTTTCATTGGCAGGATATATGGATTTTAGTTTGAAGAAGTACTTTTGGTTGCCTTGTCCACATTGAATATGCGGAACCATTTTAGTTTAGTATAGTTTAGTTTGTTGCAGGCTAACCTGTCAGCGGACAGACGATATGTGATTATAATCGAGCCATCCACAGTGTACAGATACATGATAAAGGGAATAATGTTTAGTGCAAGATGAAAGTTCAGTAAAGTCCAATTAAAGATAGTCCGAGGGGATACAATGAGGCAGATCGTATCTCAGGACCGCTCTCCAGTTGTTGATAGGATGGTTCAGTTGCCTGGACTTCCAATGGAAGTGTTGAAACTGTGTTTGAAAATGCTTCTATCGAAGTTAACATTTTCCCTCACAATTGCAAAGGACTATGGCCTTGTGGGTAGGATCAGGTGTGGCTATTTTGAACTTACCCTGTTGAGCCACTTTGAACATCAGCTGACCAAATTCGATGGCCCCTCCACTGTTAAAAACCAACTTGAATGCTGCCTGACCTTCCCAGCCACCTGCAGGCAAAGAGAGTTCATGTTATAATTCGCACAGACAGACATTGTTAATCAAAAAAATCAGTTATTTTTTAAAATCCTCCTTTCTTCAATTACATTTCCACCACTGTATTTATTTCCTGAAGGGCCAAATAAAAGCCTCTGCACTTTGCTCAATGTTACCCTGGCAGTTCAGTTCACACATCTGGGGGTTTGTACTCATTCATCTGAAACACAACTCCTTATATCCTAAACGGCAACAAAACTCATGTATGCATCACCCCAATGGTTGCTAATCTAAAATAACTACGGGTTTGGCAAAAGCTTTATTTTTTACAGTTCTCATCGATTCAAATCTCTCCCTTTTTTTACCCCCTCATCTTGAATGGCAATTGTCAGACATCCACTTGTCTTTAATTCTGGTCTTGTGAATCCACAATATCCTTTGTTCCACCTTCAGTTGCTCTGGGACTTGGCTCTGAATTGCCTTACTGAATCTCAGGGCCTCTCCTCCTCTACTTTGACCTCATCTTGCACCTGAACTCCTGACAACCTGGTGTCAAATTATGTGTGAGAGTCACTCCTATGAATTGCTTTGAGATATTTTACTATATTCAAGGTTTAAAGGAAGTTTTGTTTTATAGAGTCATACTACGTGGAAACAGGCTCTTCGGCCCAACTTGCCCATGTTGACCCACATGCCCCATCGACACTAGTCTTAAACCTATGTCCTCTGGTTCTCGATTCCCCTACTCTGGGTAAATCTTTAACACCTGGGCAAAGATTTAACATCCTCGTAAATCTTTTCTGTTCCCTTTCCAGCTCAACAACATCTTTCTGATGACAGAGTAACCAAAACTGAACACAATATTCTAAATGTGCCCTCACCAATGTGCATTGTACAATTATAACATGACCTTCCAACTTCTATACTCAATACTCTGACCAATGAAGGCCACTGTGCCAAAAGCCTTCTTGACCACCATATCTACTTGTGATGCCACTTTCAAGGAACTGTGTACCTGCATTCTGAGATCCCTCTGCTCCACAACACTCCCCAGAGCCCTACCATTCACTGTTAAGGTCCTGCCCATGTTAAACTTCCCAAAATGCAACAACACGCACTTCTCTGTATTAAACTCCATTAACCATTCCTCAGCCCACCAGCCCAACCGATCACTATCCTGCTGCAATGTTTAACATCCATCTTCGCCATCTCCAATAGCACCCACTTTAGTGTCATCTGCGAACTTACGAATCATGACAAATAGATGACAAACAGCAATCGACCAACCCTGAGGCACACCACTCGCCACAGGCCTCCAGTCCCAAAAATAACCTTTCACCATTACCCTCTGCTTCCTTCCATGAAGCCAATTTTATATCCAGTCAACTAGCTCTCCTTGGATCCCATGCAATGTAAACTTCCCGAGCAGCCTGCCATGTGCAATCTATATGCACATCTACAGCTCTGCCCTCATCAACCTTTTTTGTCCAAAGAAAAATCAGATTTGTGAGACACGATCTCCTATGTACCAAATTGTGGTGACTATCCCTAATCAGCCATGTCCATCTAAATGCATATACACCGATCAGCCAAAACATTATGACCACCGACAGGTGAAGTGAATAACATTGGTTATCTTGTTACAATGGCACCTGTCAAGGGGAGGGGTATATTAGGCAGCAAGTGAACAGTCAGTTCTTGAAGTTGATGTGTTGGATGCAGGAGAAATGGGCAGGAGTAAAGACCTGAGCGTCTTTGACAAGGGCCAAATTGTTCTGGCCAGACGACTGGGTCAGAGCATCTCTGAAACGGCAAGGCTTGTGGGATGCTCCTGGTCAGCAGTGGTGAGTACCTACCGACAGTGGTCCGAGGAGGGACAAACCACAAACCAGCGACAGGCAGTTGGACGCGAGGGCAACGAAGGCTATCCCGTCTGGTCCGAACCGACAGAAGGTCGACTGTGGCACAAGTCACAGAAAATTTTAATGGTGGTGACGGGAGGAATGTGTCACAATACATGTGTGCATCGCACCCTGCTGTGTATGGGGCTGCGTAGCCACAGACCGGCCAGAGTGCCAATGATGACCCCTGTCCACCGTCAAATGCGTCGGAACTGGACCTTGGCACAGTGGAAGTAGATCGCCTGGTCCCGTTGAGTCCCGATTTGTTTTAGATCACGTGGATGGCCGAGTATGTGTGCACCGTTTACCTGGGGAAGTGATGGCACCAGAATGCACTGTGGGAAGACAAAGGGAGTGTGACGCTCTGGGCAACGTTCTGCTCCGAAACCCTGGGTCCGGCCATTCATGTGGACGTCAATGTGACACGTGTCACCCACCTAAACATCGTTACAGACCAGGTACACCCCTTCATGGCAATGGTATTCCCTGATGGCAGTGGCCTCTTTCAGCAGGATAATGCGCCCTGCCACACTGCACAAATTGTTCGGGAATGGTTTGGGGAACATGATGAAATGTTCACGGTGTTGCCCTGGCCTCCAAATTCTCCACATCTCAATCCGATTGAGCACCTGTGGGATGTGCTGGATCGACAAGTCCGATCCACGGCAGCTCCACCTCGCAACTTACAGGACATGGAAGGATCTGCTGCTAATGTTTTGGTGTCAGATGCCACAGGACACCTTCAGGGGTCTCGTAGAGTCCATGCCTCGGCCGGTCGGCGCTGTTTTGGCGGCACACGGAGGACCAACAGCATATTAGCAGGTCGTCATAATGTTCTGGCTCATCAGTGTATATCTAATCCCCCTTTAGTAACTTTTCAACCAGAAAGTATCCTCAATACCATACAAATGAATTTATGTACAGAATCTCTACAATTTGTAATGAGGAGGGGTTTCTCTATGTCTTTAGTCTTTCGAGATACAGCATGGAAACGAGGCCCTTCAGCGCCGACCAGCGATCACCTCGTACACTAGCATAATCCTACACACTGGGGGCAATTTACAAACGCCAATTAACCTATAAACCCGTAGGTCTTTGGAGTGTGGGAGGTAACTGGAGCACCCGGAGAAAACCCACGCGGTCAAATGGAGAACGTACAAACTCCGTACAAAGACAGCACCCGTAGTCAGGATCCGGGTCTCTGGAACAGTAAGGCAGCAACTCTACCGCTGTGCCACCGTGCCGCCATTGTCCTTGTCACGTTCTCCAAAGCCAGCTTCGTCAGCTGCTGCCAACAGTGAGATCCACACCCTTTGCAACCACCATCAGCTGAATGAGATAGCATGAACCCTCCCTGGTGGCCTTGCTTCAGCCCAGAGTGAGGTTTAAATGCTACATCCCATTCATCAACAAAGCTGCTTAACACCTCTACACCATTGCAGTACACTGTTACAACATGTATGTACTTTGCTCTCCACATTGGTGCTACATAGACATTACATGCTTGTCCACAAATATCAATATCAAATGAACCTTTAACAACTCCATTTGACCAATGTGGGGGAAATGAACTTTCTTCTGATCTCTGCTGGATTTACTAATAATCACAAATTGACATGATTTTTCCTGGCCCATAAAATCTCAGATAACAATTTGCCTTTGAGATTCAAGGGCAATTGGAGATTACTCACACTGTCAGTTAATCTGAAACATAACTGAGTCACTGGTAAGATCCGTGATGTTACACGTTGTTTTTGCCTTTCAGTTTCCATATCCAGCTTACATTGAACATACAATATAAAGAACTGCAGCTCAGGAAAAAGCCAATACCTGTGCCAAACATAATACCAAAATAACCTCTCGCTGCACATGATCCATATCCCTCCATTCCCTGCTTACTTGCTAGAATAATAGTGACAGCTCTGAACTGAACCTTTCATGAATTCACATACCTCCAGGCTCAGCATGAACGGTGCCCTTTATGTAATTAGCTGAGAAGACTGGCTGTTCAATAGAACATCCTTTTACCAGATAGAAGGGCATCATGAATGACTGCATTGGGTCCTTCCCTTTTGATACAAAGATCATCTGAAACAAGAAGAGAATTTGGGAATAGCTTGCAGATTATGTTTCAATTTATTTCCCCCGACAAATGAACAGAGATATAGGAAACAGCAATGGAGTGGAGACTATTTTGTCCCTTGGCTCTCTATACACTAGTTCCAGGTAGAATGACTGCAAAGACAATTGACAAATTATCGGACCAAGTTGTTTGTGCATCACAATGAAAACACAACGCCTCATTACAAGGAAAGGAAATTTCAAAAAGGAAATCTGCCCTTTTGCCATTTCCTGCTTCCTTTTCGCGGGTGTTTTTGCCAGATAGTCTGCTGTACTTGACAAAGGGGCTTCTTCTTCAAGTGCAAATCTCCGCTGTAAATTATGGTGCAGTGCTCAGACTCATTGCAGCCAGATCTGGTGCTCCCTTATACCTACAGACCTGCGCTTTAGTTTATTTAGAGAAACAGCAGGGTAACAGGCCTTTTGGCCCACTGAGTCCACGCCGACCCAGCACACTAACAATCCCACACACACACTAGGGACCATTTACAAGTAGCCTGCAAACCTGTCCGTTTTCAGAGTGAGGGAGAACTCAGAGAAAACCGACGCAAGTCATGGGGAGAACGTGCAAACACCGTACAGACAGCACCTATAGACAGGATTCAACCTGGGACTGGAGCTGAAAGGCAGCAGCTCTACCGCTGCACCACCCAGCGCTTGTAATTAGAGTAATGAGTTGCAATGGGTAGTGGCAGCCTGTCTCCATTTCCCCATAACTCACTTCAGCCTGGAAAATTCAGTCATTCGCACACGCCCAGCTGAAAGCAGTTAGTGCAGCAGTGACTGATCACCATCATGGTTGTTTATATCAAACATTACTTGTAAAAGATAAACACACCATACGTCAGCAGTTTGCAGTGCCCACTGCGTGTGGTGCCTACAGTGGGAACCATTTGGCGAGGGAAGATTTGGTTACAGATTTGGACATGGGGTGAAAGCAGGAATGGGGTACTGATTTAGGATGATCAGCCACGATCATATTGAATGGCGGTGTTGGCTCGAAGGGCCGAATGGCCTCCTCCTGCACCTATTTTCTATGTTTCTATTTATAAAACATTATAGGATTGCAAATACCTTGTTCAGTCTTGGTGATGTAAATCTGAAGGTAAATTTAGGTTAATCTGACTGATGAGCTTGTAGTTCTCTCCATTTTAAAATTGGATTTGCTTTAAGTTGTAACTCATTGCGTATATTGAATTAAAACTGGTACTTGAAGCGAGATTAGTAACGAGACAAAAATTAACAAGTATAAAATCTAGTTTAGTTTAGAGATACAGTGAGGAAACAGGCCCTTTGGGCCACAGAGTCTGCACCGACCAGTGATCCCCGCACATTAACACAACGCCTACACACTCTAGGGACAATGTACACTTATACCAAGTATACAAACCCAAGCCAATTAACCTACACAACTGTATACCAGTACATCTTTGGTGTGTGGCAGGAAACCAAAGATTTCAGAGAAAATCCACAGGTCACGGGGAGAACGTATAAATTCCGTACAGACAGCACCCGTAGTCGGGATCGAACCCGGATCTCTGGCGCGGCAAGATAGCAACTCTACCGCTGCGCCACCGTGCCAGTAGTTGATGCCTCATTGCTTATCAGGTTAACCTCACACAGGCATGATGATAGTTAGCGTGTGACACTGCAGCAGGTGGACAGTTCCAAGACCATGTAATGCGCAGAAAGTGATTGTAACTCCGGGAACCAGAGAAAGTTAATGAGCTACACTTGGACACTTTGTTCCAATGCATTCCTAAAAACTGAAGATTGATACAAAAAGCTGGAGTAACTCAGCGGGTCAGGCAGCATTTCTGGAGAAAAGGAATAGGTGACGTTTCGGGTCGAGACCCTCTACCCGAACATCACCTATTACTTTTCTCCAAAGATGCTGCCTGTCCCACTGAGTTACTCCAGCTTATTGTGTCTATCTTTGGTTTAAACCAGCATCTGCAGTTCCTTCCTGCACATTCCTAAAAGCTGGTCAGTCAAGGGAGAACCTCAGGTTTGATGTATTCCTTGAACTCACCGCTCTCTGGGAGAAGAAAGCCCTCCCCTCACATCCCCTCTTAATCTATCCCCCCCCCTAAGCCTCATGTGCTCGTTCTATCTACTTCTGATGTGGATGCAAGCTTCCTACAGTGTACCTTAATTTATAACCCTCAATTTTATATACCTCCATTTTGTCCCCTCTGAACCTCCTCCACTCCAGGCACAAAAGACCTAGCTTCTCCAATCTCTCCTCACAATTGAACTGCTCCATCCTAGGCATCATGCTGGTGAACAGACATAATATGCTGGAGTAACTCAGCGGTACAGGCAGTATCTTTGGATCGAAAGAATGGGTGACGTTTCGGGTCGAGACCGATCTTCAGACCTTCCGACACATCATGCTGGTGAATCTCGTCTGCACCCTCCCCATCGTAACTACATGCTTTCTAGATCTTGGGTGACCTGTATACTGAAAGGGGATTTGAGTTGAAGAGTAACGACATCTTCTTGCAATACACCGGGTCCTGTCGATAATGAATTAAGAATACTGTGTGGCGGCTCCCAAGGGTCGGGCCATACTACTACCGAACCTTCGGCACGGGAATGGACCAGTCCAGGGAGGCGGTCCGGTACCATGTATATAAGGACAAGGTTTTGGGCGCGAAGCCATTCCGGCAGACTCGACCCGTCTGATAACCGAGGTATAATAAAACATAACGTCCCCGAAATACCTGGCTCCTTGCCTTTATTTCGGGCCTCTATCGACACTCCACATTGGTGACCTCGACGGTCCATTCAGACTAGGATGGACAAACAATGGATAGCCGACCAGGCCGCAGCTGTCGACGCGGTAGCCATCAAGCTCCCGACCTTCTGGACCACCCGGGCTCGCGTTTGGTTTTACCAAGCGGAGGCCCAGTTCCAGCTGCGGTTCATGTGGCATGGTCTGCGCAAGCAGGTTGGCCACTGGGCCCGCACCTGCATTCCGTGCCAGACGGCAAAAATTCAACGCCACGTCCGGGCGCCACTCCAAGGGATCGGTCTACCCTGCCGCCGTTTCGACCAACTGCACATGGACATTGTGGGCCCGCTCCCGCCGTCCCGGGGCATCACCCACCTCCTCACGGTGGTGGACCGCTTCAAGTGGTGGCCGGAGGCCATACCACTGGCCGATACATCTACAGCCACATGCGCTCGTGCGTTGGCCGCGCACTGGATTGCTCGCTTTGGGGTGCCGGTGGTCATCTCATCGGACCGGGGGCCACAATTCACCTCCGAGCTGTGGTCGGCCATGGCCCACCTGTTGGGCGTGCGGCTGCACCACACCACGGCCTATCACCCGCAGGCAAACGGCCTGGTGGAGAGGTTCTACCGGCAGCTGAAGACAGCGCTGAAGGCGCGACTCTCCGGCCCCAACTGGATGGACGAGCTACCATGGGTCTTGCTGGGCATCCGGACTGCGCCCAAGGAAGACCTGGCTTCATCCTCAGCGGAGCTCGTCTACGGGTCCCCGCTCACGGTGCCCGGGGAGTTCGTGCCCTCGTGCCGGGGCGAGAGGAACCGCCCTCATCTACCCTACAGCGCCTCCGAGAGCGAGTTGGCAAGCTCGCACCCGTGCCGACGTCCCGCCATAGGACATTCCGCCCTTACGTGCCATCGGCCCTCCGGGACTGCACCTTTGTGTTCCTGCGCCGTGACGCCCACCGGACGCCACTCCAGAGGCCGTGTGAGGGCCCGTACCGGGTGCTGGAGCACGGACAAACAACCTTTGTCTTGGACATGGGGGGCCGGCCGGAGGCCGTGTCAATTGACCGCCTGAAGCCGGCCCACTTAGACATCGACCAACCGGTGCGGGTTGCTCACCCTTCCGGGACCCACCACCTGTCCCTCCAACTGTGCCTCCGCCGGCCCCTCTGTCGACCGATTACCGTACGCGGTCCGGTCGGGTTGTGCGACCACCAGTGCGTTTCGTGCCTCCGGTTCTGGGGGGGCGGTCCTGTGGCGGCTCCCAAGGGTCGGGCCATACTAACACCGACCCCTCGGCACGGGAATGGACCAGTCCAGGGAGGCGGTCCGGTACCATGTATATAAGGACAAGGTTTTGGGCGCGAAGCCATTCGGCAGACTCGACCCGTCTGATAACCGAGGTATAATAAAACATAACGTCCCCGAAATACCTGGCTCCTTGCCTTTATTTCGGGCCTCTATCGACGCGCCACAACTGTTTTGTTTCCATGAGGAAAATAAATACTTGAGGGATTGAAGAGATTAAGCAAACTGGAGCTCTACACTCTGGAGTTTATGAAGGAGAAGATCTAATTGAAAGCCTTGCTAGCTTACAACCCAAAGGTGTGAACATTGAATTCTCAATATCAGATAACTAACATACAAATACCCCACCCAAGTTTCTCCTCTCTCTTCCCTTTGCCCAGCCTCATGCACATCCATTTTTCCCTTTCACCTTCCCCCATTCCCTTCCACCTATATTCCTTCCCCAGACTTCACATTTTGCACTTCTTCTATCCTCATTTCATACTTTTTGTCTTTTCCTCTCTGGCCTCTGTCCAACCATATGCTAAGCACCCCCCCCCCCACCCACCCGTATCCATCTATCACTTGTCAGACTTTGTCCTGCCCATTACTCTTTTATTTTCCGCACTACTACAATCAGTCTGAAGAAGGGTCCAGACCTGAAATGTCTATCCATGTTCTCCAGAGATACTGCCTGACCTGCTGAGTTTTTCTAGCACTCTGTGTCTTTTTTTCTCATTGAAAAGTACATATTGGTTCCAGGGCATGACATGATACATTCAGGGGTTATGTTTTCCCTGGCTGGGGAGTCTAGAACCAGAGGTCAATGCCTCAACATGGGAATGGCTTGTCAGGGCTGAGATGAGAATGTTTCTTTGTTCAAATCTTTGGAACACACCTTGAAGTTGTGTTTAAGGACATATTAGATAGAATAGAAAATGTTTTAAGTTGTGTTTAAATTTCTTTGAACCTGGCAAACTATAAATATGCGAATTGCATCATTGACATTTGAAAAAATTCCATGAAGTTGCTTTTATGAAGACATCTGTAGTCAGATCAACACTTTGAGTGCGGGGTTGGAATCATTCTGTGATCAGAAACTTACCCTGTATGGGGTCAAGTAAAGAGTTCCCTTCTTGGTCCCTTTAAAGAAATCCGACTTTGCAGTCAGCTCACCGAATGACAGCTCCACATCTTTGCATTCCTTTAAAAAGCTGAAATATAAATCACAAGATTCAGCTAATAATTCTATACTTTCTCTCAAACTTAATGAATTCATCTATTTATTCCTAACCGGACATGAACTCAGCCAATATTGCTCCTATTGAGTGTCTGACCATGAGAGCTAGGTCTTGCTGAACTGTGACACGCACAGACAGTCCTCAAGTTACGACAGCGTTCTGTTCCTCAGAACTGCTCATAACCTGAATGATTTGCAAATTAAAAATGAACAGAAACTGTGTGGGAGAGGATCACAGAAACAGCCGCGGTGGGAAAACGAGCGGATGCGAGAAGCCCCGACCCCTGTGGCCTCGCCGACCCAGCAGCGAGTCTGCTCAGTGCTCCACTCTCTCCTTTACATCGGGGACCTGGGGTGGGCGGTGTAACACAAAGGAGTCCCATGTAACCTGTTTCTATGCCAGTTCAGACTCGTCAGCCGCCTGCCACTTTTGCGGGCTGGAAGAGCCTGTGTACCACGTGTACATGGAGTGTGTGAGTCTGTGTACCACGTGTACATGGAGTGTGTGAGTCTGTGTACCACGTGTACATGGAGTGTGTGAGTCTGTGTACCACGTGTACATGGAGTGTGTGAGTCTGTGTACCACGTGTACATGGAGTGTGTGTCTGTGTACCACGTGTACATGGAGTGTGTGTCTGTGTTCCACATGTACATGGAGTGTGTGAGGTTGTAGCCCTGTTCCAATATCTAAAGGGGCTGCTCCTTGCCTTCTGGCTGCACTTCACACCCACCATCCTCTTCTTTGGCCACCTTGTGCATAGGGGAGAGGGTAGGGCCGGAGATGTCCTGGTTGGGTTGCTCCTGGGCCTGGCCAAGCTGGCCATCCGCGAGTCATGGCACCAGGCGGAAGAGTGCTCTGCCCGAGCCGGCTGCCTGCCCTTTTCCCGGGGTTCATCCGCGCCTGGGTGGTGTTGGAGAGGGACCACGCGCCGTCCATGGGCACCCTGGACGATATCCAGGACCACTGGGCACCGCAGGGGGTGGAATGTATCTTTAACAAGGATTGTGATATCTAATATTCAGTTGTTTTAAGAATATTTGTTTGACTTTGAATTATGGCGGTGGATTCGTTTGTATTGCACATAGTATTGTAAATATTTGATTAAATTTATTTTTGGAAACAATCCATGCTCGGTGCTCCCAGCCGCGCTCGGCCTGACCCTGCCCAATTGTTGCAGGAACAGCAGCACCAATCCCATCCCACTGGTCTTCCCAACGCTCATACATAAGTCGGGCATTCATAACTTCAGGAGGATCTGTACTCCAATGTGTGACTGCACAGCACGGGATACATCTACTCCAAGAGAGAGCAAGCGCTTCAGTATATAAATGTTTCCCAGTTCCAGGCGTACACTGGCCCATCCCCAAACTCTACCTCCGCTACATTAACGACTGCATCGGTGCTGCCTCCTGCACCCGTGCAGAACTCACCCACTTCATCAACTTCACCACTAATTTCCATCCTGCACTCAAATTCACTTGGACCATCTCCGACATCTCCCTACCGTTTCTGGATCTCACCATCTCCATCACAGGAGACAGACTATTGACCGACTTCCACTACAAACCTACTGACTACCATAGCTATCTAGACCACACTTCTTCCCACCCTGCTTCCTGTAAAGACTATCCCCTACTCCCAATTCCTCCATCTAGGTTGCATCTGGGCCCCGGATGAGGTTTTCCATGCTAGATCATTGGAGATGTCCTTGTTCTTTAGGAAACAGGGGTTTCCCTCTTCCATTATGGATGAGGCTCTCACTAGGGTCTCCACGATATCCCACAGCTCCGCTCTTGCTCCCCCTCCCAATTCGCAACAAGGACAGAGTCCCCCTTGTCCTCACCTTCCACCCCATCAGCCGTCGCGTACAGCATATAATCCACAACACTTTTGCCACCTCCAAAGGGATCCTACTACTGGCCACATCTTCCCATCTCCACCCCTTTCAGCTTTCCGCAGAGATCATTCCCTCTGCAACTCCCTGGTCCACTCGTCCCTTCCCACCCAAACCACCCCCTCCCCAGGTACTTTCCCCTGCAACCGCAGGAGATGCAACACCTGTCCCTTTACCGCCCCCCTCAACTCCAACCAAGGACCTAGACTGTCTTTTAGGGCGAGGCAGAGGTTCACTTGCACCTCCTCCAATCTCATCTACTGTCTCTATTGTTCCAGATGTCAACTCCTGTACATCGGCGAGACCAAGCGCCGGCTCGGCTCAGTCCGCCTCAACCTACCTGATCTCCCAGTTGCTCAGAACTATAATTCCCCCATTCCCAATCTGACCTTTCTGTCCTGGGCCTCCTCCATTGTCAGAGTGAGGGCCAGTGCAAATTGGAGGAACAACACCTCATATTTTGCTTGGGTAGCTTACACCCCAACGGTATGAACATTGACTTCTCTAACTTCAAATATCCCTTGCTTTCCCTCTCTCTCCATCCCCTCCCCTTCCCAGTTCTCCCACCAGTCTTAGTCTCTGACTACATTCTATCTCTGTCCCGCCCACTCCCCCAACATCAGTCTGAAGAAGGGTCTCGACCCAAAATGTCACCCATTCCTTCTCTCTAGAGATGCTGCAAGTCCCGCTGAATTACTCCAGCGTTTTGTGTCTACCTTCAATTTAAACCAGCGTCTGCAGTTCCTTCCTACACACTCAGTATATAAATGATCAGCTTTCATTTCCCAATAGCTAAACTCACACAGTGCCGCTTCAAGCAGTGATTGATGATTAAACTGTGCTAAGCTCATTGCTCGCAGAGGAATTGTAGTCTGAGATAAACACCGGCTGATGAGTGACAGAATCAGGGATGAAAGGTCATTATTGAAAACTCTGACCTAAAGGACTCGATATTAAACTCAACAACTTTACACAACTCACCTTTTCTGTTTCCTGTAGGTCATCAGTGAAGTGCCCTCAGTTATTCTCTCTCCATTAATATTGCCCGACTTGCCAAACCTTTTCTACCGGTTTGGTTTTGCAGTTTTTAATTCTGTTGTCTGCACTCCCTCTCTCTCATATCCTCTCTCTCATATTCTCTCTCTCATATTCTCTCTCTCATATTCTCTCTCTCATATTCTCTCTCTCATATTCTCTCTCTCATATTCTCTCTCTCATATTCTCTCTCTCATATTCTCTCTCTCTCTCTCTCTCATATTCTCTCTCTCTCTCTCTCTCTCTCTCTCTCTCTCTCTCTCTCTCTCTCTCTCTCTCTCTCTCTCTCTCTCTCTCTCTCTCTCTCTCTCTCTCTCTCTCTCTCTCTCTCTCTCTCTCTCTCTCTCTCTCTCTCTCTCTCTCTCTCTCTCTCTCTCTCTCTCTCTCTCTCTCTCTCTCTCTCTCTCTCTCTCTCTCTCTCTCTCTCTCTCTCTCTCTCTCTCTCTCTCTCTCTCTCTCTCTCTCTCTCTCTCTCTCTCTCTCTCTCTCTCTCTCTCTCTCTCTCTCTCTCTCTCTCTCTCTCTCTCTCTCTCTCTCTCTCTCTCTCTCTCTCTCTCTCTCTCTCTCTCTTTCCCTTCTCTCCCCCCCCCCCCCCCCCCTCTCGTCATTTTGCTATCAAGCGGATGACTTCATTAAAACACTTCACAGTAATCCTGGCCCTATCAGAAATATTCACTTTGTCCCATCTCTTAGATTATTAAACATAGAATGATCAGGCATTAACACAAACGAGAACCAGTCTTTAAAAAACGTGTTATAATGTGGACTACAAGCTGTGATCAGTTTTTAAATGAAGAGCTTTGTATACAAATAGTATTATCTTCACAGCACAGGCTAATGGCCCACAACAGGAAGCCACTAGAGAAACAGAGAAAATAGGTGCAGGAGCAGGCCATTCGGCCCTTCAAGCCAGCACCACCATTTAATACGATCACTATAATCGTTGCACTCCTTTTCTTATGTATGATTGTGCTTGTGTAAAGTAAGATTTTAATGAATTGTATGGTAAACAAAGAATTTCACTGGATCAAAGTACATGTGACAATAAAAATACTATTGGTGCAAGGCAAAAGATTGCAATGAAGAAAAACTTGAAAGTTCAGTATTATTTTCTTTGGAGCAGAAAAATCCGATGGGTGATATCATTCAAATATACAGTGGTGATGTATAAGTGGCAAGATAGGATAGATATTGAGAATTTTTTTTCTCCACAGCAGAGTATAAAGGTTTAAAATAAGGAGATAGAAAATTTAGAGGGGAATATTGTGGAGTAACCTTTTTACCGAAAGTTGATGGAAATCTGGAATACACTGCCTGAGAGGATGTGATGGAAGGTATTCTCAACATTTAATAGGTATTTGGATGGGAACTTGAAAAGTTATGGCACAGAAGCTCGAGGCTGAGATCTAGAAATAATAATTGGTACTTGATGGCCAGCATGAACATGATCCGTTTCCATACTTTGGGACATCGACTCTATTTTGCTTACTTGGCTCTCCTACATAACAATTTCTTACACAACCTTATCCTTTCTGTCCAATTCTTTAATCGCTTCCCCATCAGTATTGATGCAGTGGGAGCAGCAAAAGTATGAATTCACGTCCTGTTTCAAAGGAGCTGAACATAAGTTCTAAAATGGCATGCATGCAGAACTGAGAGAGAGAGAGCTACACTCTTGGAGGCAATGCCTATCCGAGGAATCATTAAACCGATGATTGCTGGGACTATTCAAAGAAAGGGAAGTGTAGCTAATATCCTGGCTAAAAAAAAAAGATGGCAATGATATTTCACTGCTTTAAATTGGCTGCCGCTCATCCTACTTAGTTGCACAGTACGTGGAATTGAAAGTACTTTGTGGGTGGCTTGTGATACATTGTGCATGCACAGCTCGATTGTAATAATACTCTTTCCGCTGTGTGATTTGCACACAACAAAAAACGTTTCACTGTACCTTGTTACACATGACAATAATAAATATTGTGGATTGTTTTTTAAAATCCAAACTATCTTTTCAGACTCTTTCCTTTGCCTTTTAACTTGAAAGAATAGATTTCAAAATACCTGCCCAAAAGTTAACTGAATTGATGGATACTTTCTTTATACTTGAATTCATGCGTCAATGTAATTATAATGCGCTAACCATTTTGTCTGAGCCACACATTGTCAGCTCTCTGATGAAACAGCATTGCACTAATCTACATAAATCTAGTAAGCAGATTACTGCATGTAGGATCATGAATCATTACAGTATGTATTTCAGCAAGGTCAGAGGGAATAAAGTTCACTGACTGAAAGCATGAAACTAACAGACTAATAGGCTAGTAAACTGTACAGAATAATTATGGAACTGTCTTATGGCTTAATTCATTACAAGTGTGACCTAGGCTAAATAGCTGCATATCAGGCATTAAGCATGACTGGGCTCATTGGCAAAGAGGTATACAGCAAAAGGTGTTGATCTCTGACTTTTTGAATAAACCCACAAGCTCCAATACAAGTAAGCTTTGTATTAGTAAACACCATTCACTGGGTGAATTGCCCAGGCCCTGAAAAGCGACCAAAGGATTCATTGGTCAGAATGGTGCTAAATCCAGTTAATTGCAACACTGCAGACCCTATCATATATTCGAGAAGCAAAATAATATTGCTGACTTTATGTTACTGAAAGACACAAGGAGCTGCAGATGCTGGAATCTTGCATAGAACGGACGTTGCCAGAGTAATTTAGTGGGTCAAGCAAGATCACTGGATGACATGGATAAACAGCATTCCTGGTCAGGACCTTCTTCAGACCATCTGAAAAACGTCACTGATACATGTCCTCCAGAGATGTTGCCTGTCCCCGCTGAGTTACTCCAGCACTGTATTCTATATTACTGATGAATGATGGTAGGATTTTTGGCAATCCAGATTTGAAAATTATCAAAAGCTATCCCAGAGATGCAAAAGCAATGAAAAATGGATGACATAATGCAGGAGATAAAATTTTGAGTATAACATATGGAAACCTGTGGATTTATACCAAATCTTATTAAAACATGAGAGTTATGGTTAGTGCTCAATGGCCTACTTTAGGAATGATATTCAGGTCTTGCAGCAGGTCCAGTGACAACTCACTACTTACACCGAGGATGTGATTGATTGTTTTGTAACTCCTGGTAGTTCAAAATGACCCAAATGTAGAAAGTGGAAAGTGCTCAGGGAATCAGTTAATGATTCAGACCAATGATTTTTTATCAAAACTAAAAGATATTTGAGACATTTTTATGAACTGTTTTAGTGAATAGAATTGATTTATAGGAAATAATCTCTTACCTCTAGAATTTATTGCTATGATATCTGCAAGCCACAAATAACTAAATTAACTGGGAATGCAAATGACAAAGTTGTTTTGGATTGTGGTCATTGTTGTAAGGTAAGAGAAATAGCACCTGACTTGCACAAAACAATCCACGATGTGACATTGAACAAGTGTTTCAGTCCCATAGACTCTGTACTGGAGTCATTCAGTACAGAAACTAATGCAACTGCCCCACATTAGGTTTGCATCCTTCTATCCCTCACCTCATCCTGCGGCCTCTTGTTTTTGGAAAACAAACATGGCCTTAATTTAGTGTATCATCTGAACACACCTTCAGTCATTTATACAAAGTGACACCTAGATTTCTCTATCCAATGCTCTGGACCAACCTTTGATCCCACACATTTCTACTAAGAAGGATGGGTGACATCAACTAAGCCACAGCAAAAACTCTGAAAATTCACCAAATTTTAAGATATCTGTTCAGTTCAGTTTAGTTTATTGTCACATGTACCGAGGTACAGTGAAAAGCTTTTGCTCATGAACTCCACGTACAAGACAGGATGAGATGCTTCTTTTAACGCGAGAAACTAGTAAATCCAGACAGATTTGGTATGAGAACTCAAAAGGTGCAGAAGCCAAACATCCAGGTACAGTAGGTCATGAGGAAAATAAAAAGTATGCTGTCCAGTACGAAAAGGAAGTCAGGCCAGATTGTACATGTTTTTAGCAAGACGGGCTACTACAAGGAATTTTGGACTGTGTACTTAGAAGTAGACATAGGTTTGTGCTGTGCAAATCCATTCAATTCATTCCTGGGATAGATAGAGATTAAGATTGCTTTATCTGATTGGAACAGAAAAGAATAGATGGTGATCTCAATGAGACACGTGATTTTACAAAGTAAATGCTCAGAGGCTGTTTCCTCCAGCTGGAGTGTAAAACATTCAGGGTATCGGGATAAGGGGCAAGGCATTCAGGGCTAAAACCTATCTTTAGAATTCTATCTACCTCAAACAGTATATTCACTGTTGAGATCAATAGTCTTCTGGATAAAGAGGAGATAGGAAGAAATGAGAAAGGAGAAATTTAAAATAGATCTCAGGGCGAAGATTTTCCAGGCGGAGTGTAGTGAATATCTGGAATGAGCTACCAAAGGATGTGGTGGTGGTGGTAGATGCAATTACATTGTATAAAAGGAATTTGGATAGGAAAGGGAAATGATCTTAATATGGATAAATGGGATCAGTGTGGACAGGCGTCATGGTCAGCATGGACAAGGTGTGCTAAATGGGCTCATATCTGTGCTGTATGCTTCCATGATTCTATATAAATAGATTTGAGGAATAGGATGAGTCATAACCAATGGCAATTAGATCACATCCACGTGTGAATGTGTGTACAATTAATGTTTCCATCTTTACTTGTCTACAATTAATGTTTGCATGCATTTAAATATAATGCTGTTTCAATGCACTTAGGTTAAATTTTCTTGGCCAGTTTAGAGATACGGCGTGGAAAAAGGCCTTTCGGCCCACCGAGTCTGCACTGACCAGCGATCCATGCACATTAACACTATCCCACACACACGAGGGACTATTTTTACAAGTATACCAAGCCAATTAACCTGCAAACTTGTACGTCTTTGGAGTGTGGGAGGAAACTGAAGTTCTCAGAGAAAGCCCACGTGGTCACGGGGAGAACGTACAAACTCCGTACAGACATATCACCAAAGGTTTCATAATTTTTCTTTTCTAGTATTTACCATAAGGCTTAAAAAAAATAGACACAGATGTATTTGGAGATGGAATGGTCACACTGTGTTAAGGAAATAGATGCAGTGCAGAATTGTAGAGAAGATTTACAAAATTTATGCCAGAAATATAGGAGTACACGTATCAAGAAAGGACAAACAAACTGGATCCATTTTCTCCTCAGAAAAACCTTCAGGGTATTTAATATTTTGAAAAGTTTGGCAAAACGTAAAGATATTATATAGAAAAGCATACTACTCTTATAGAGGGTCAATAAATTAATTGTACAAATAACCATAAACAGAAATGATCTAATTGCTGTTTTTCATTACAGAAAAAATGCAGGGTGAAAAAATGTGGGATCTAAATATTCCTGAGTATTTAATATTTAGAAAGGACAAGCAAAAATGAAATAGTGGTGAGGGTAGGGCAGCCAATATTGGATGACACCAGTACATTAGTGGGAAGTTTCTTGGCTTGGGAGGTCAATGGTATAGAATTACAATTAATGTTTGGATGATGAGGAAGGTATAAGGTGGTATCAGAAAGCAAGAGAGTCTCCATATATTATTCAATGTGAGAATGAGTTTAGCCAGGCAAATGAAGGTGCTGGTGAACTGTCTGGACCTCTGTTTAAGGAAGCAGAGTGCCCTCAGGCCATGCTGGTGTGAGATGGAGTTATAAAGATGAGCCAGTTGGGACCAACAAATTGGAAAGTGTGAAAGTTGTGGAAAGCATCGGAGGTATCACAGATGTGAGTGGAAATAGCCTGGGGAAGGATGGAGCTAAGTTAGGAAGATACTTGTTCAGGGGGCAGGGAGCAGACTGAAAGAATGGATCTGTGTGGATAACCCTGCTTGTGGATCTTGGGCAGAAGATCACAGGGTCGGGGGGCTATATAACTGGAGCTGTGGAGGGAAGACCTCCCAAGGAAATTAGATGTTTGACTTTCTGGGAGAAAAGTGCTTGAAGGTCAGTGATGGGAACATAGCTCAGAGGAAGGTATAAGGTGGTATCCAAAAGCTTACATTTGCCCTCCGAGATATATGACTGGTTGTAGAATCTTTTTTGTTTGTTTTTGTCATACACTTGCTTCATTCCAGTTCGTCTACATGTGAAGCCATGAGATTGGCAATGTATTAAATGAATATTTCTCATCTGTATTTACCTTGGAGAAAGACATGGATTTTTGAAAACTCAGGGAAGTATTGAAGAAAGTCCACTTTGCAGAAGAGGACGTGCTGGAGTGCTTCAAATGCTTTAAGGCCAAACTTGGATCTGATCCAGTGTATCCCAAGGATTAGGTGGAAGCTGGGGAAAATTGCAGTGCTACTTTCAGAGAATATTATACAATCAATAGTCACAGGTGAGATGTTGGGAGACCAGACTATTAGTTTAGTTTAGAGATACAGCACCGAGGCCCACCGAGTCTGCGTCGATCACGGTCCCCACACACTAACACTATCCTACATACACTAGGGACAATTTAAATTTATATCAAGTCAAGTAGTCTACAAACCTGCACACCTTTGGAGTGTGGGAGGGAATCGGAGCACCCGGGGAAAACCCACGCAGGTCACGGGGAGAACGTACAAATTCCATACAGACAAACACCCATAGTCAGGTTCAAACCTGGGAATCTGGCCCTGTGAGGCAGCAACTCTATCGCTGTGCCACCCAATGACTTTGAACCGCAGGCAGTTGGGTGTTGTGAGAGGTCCATGTACAGTTAAATAGCTTTACCACTGCACCACCGCCATAAAAAGGGGGCCGGATGTTGTACCTCTATTTAAGAACAGCAGCAAGGAAAAGCCTGGGAATTACAGGTTGGTGAGCCAAACATCAGTGATGGAAACTTTATTGGAGAGGATTCTGAGAGACAGGATTCAAACCCATTTGGAAAGGCAAGGACTGATTTGGGCGTATGGCTCTGTGCATGGTAAGTCTCAAAAATTTGATTGAGGTATTGGAAGTAGTGACCAAGAAGATTGATAAAGGCAGTGCAGTAGATATTGTCCAGATGGACTTTAGCAAGGCATTTGACTGCGTAACACGTTAGGTTGCTTCGGAAGATTTGATCACATGGGGTTCCAAGCATGGAGACAACATTTATTGATGGTTGGAGACAAAATGGTGGTGTAGGATTTTTTTTTTTCAAGTGGTGGATTTCAACAAGTGGCGTACAACAAGGATTGTGAAGGAAAGAATTACACATGCTGCTTTAAATCAAAGGTAGACACAAAATGCTGGAGTAACTCAGCGGGTCAGGCAGCATCTCTGGAGAGAAGGAATGGGTGACGTTTCGGGTGGAGACCCTTCTTCAGATTCATGGGTGACGTTTCGGGTGGAGACCCTTTGGACCCCGACCCGAAACATCACCCATAACCTCTCTCCAGAGATGCTGTCTGACCCGCTGAGTTATTCCAGCATTTTGTGTGTACCACAAGGATTCAAGTCAAGTCAAGTCAATTTTATTTGTATAGCACATTTAAAAACAACCCACGTTGACCAAAGTGCTGTACATCTGATTAGGTACTAAGGAAAAAAATGAAACATACAGTAGCACGCAAACAGTTCACAGCGCCTCCTCAATGAGCCTCAAACGCTAGGGAGTAGAAATAGGTTTTGAGCCTGGACTTAAAGGAGTCGATGGAGGGGGCAGTTCTGATGGGGAGAGGGATGCTGTTCCACAGTCTAGGAGCTGCAACCGCAAAAGCACGGTCACCCCTGAGCTTAAGCCTAGACCGCGGGATAGTGAGTAGCCCCAAGTCGGCCGACCTGAGGGACCTGGAGTTAGAGAGGGGGGTTAGAAGATTTTTGATGTAGGGGGGGGAATGTCCATTTAGGGCTTTATACGTGAATAGGAGGAGCTTGAAGTTGATTCTGTACCGTACAGGGAGCCAGTGGAGAGAGGCCAGAATCGGGGTGATGTGGTCCCTTTTACGGGTACCCGTCAGGAGTCTCGCTGCGGCGTTTTGGGACAATTTACACTTCAAATAAGCCAATTAACCTACATACCTGTACGTCTTTGGAGTGTGGGAGGAAACCAAAGATCTTGGAGAAAACCCACGCAGGTCACGGGGAGAATGTACAAACTCTGTACAGACGGCACCCGTAGTCGGGATTGAACCCGGGTCTCCGACGCTGCAAGTGCTGTAAGGCAGCAACTCTACCCACTGCACCACTGTGCCGCCTACATTCACTCTATTCCCCTCTTGATTTTATACACCTCTATAAGATCAGCCCTCAGCTTCTTATGCGCCAAGGAATAAAATCCTGACCTCCCCAATCTCTCCCTATGGCTCAGTCCTTCAAGTCCTGGCAACATCCTCGTAAATTCTCTCTGCACTCTTTCCAGCTTTAAGACTTCCTTCCTATATCAGGGTGATCAAAACTGAACGCAGTGCTCCAAATGTGGTCTCACTAATGTCTTGTACAACTGTAACATAACATAACATCCCAACTTTTATACTCAGTATCCTGACCAATTAAGGTCAAAGAACTGAAAGCCTCTTGACCACCCTATCTACCTGCGACACCAATAACAGGGAACTATGTACCCGTACTTCTAGATCCCTCTGTTCTACAAGACTCCTCAGGGTCCTGTCATTCACTGTGAAAGTTGTGTCCTGCTTTGACTTCCCAAAATGTAACACCCCACACTTTGCTCCATTAGCCATTCATCAGCCCACTTGCCCAGCTGATCGAGAGCCTTTTTATAATTTTTGATACCTATCTTCACTATCTACAATATCACCTACATTAGTATTATCTGAAAACTTACTTATCATGCTTCTACATTCTCATCCAAAATCGTTGATATAAACCACAAACTGCAATGCCCCAGAGCTACACCACTTGTCACAGGCCCCCAGTCTGAAAAAAACCCTTCCACCATCACCCTCTGCTTCCTGCATGAAGCCAACTCTATCCATTCCCCTTACCTACTCTAACCTCACCTCCTCTGAACGTACAGCCCTCCGCACACACTGCAGCAACCCCAACATCAAATCTGCCGACAAGGGAGGTGCCGTGGTAGTTTGGTGTACTCACCTTTATTGGGCTAAGGCCAGGCGATAACTCTCAGACACCTCCTCTCACTTATTCATGGACCATGATCCCACAGACAAGCACCAGGCCTTAATCTCACACACCATTTCTTCTTTCATCACTTCTGGCTGTCTGCCTTCCACAGCCTTCAACCTTATCGTTTCCCAACCCTGCACAGCCCGGTTTTACCTTCTCCCCAAAATCCATAAACACAACTGACCCTAGCAGACCCATCGTTTCTGCCTGCTCCTGTTCCACTGAAATGATTTCCACGTACCTCGACTCCATACTATGCCCCCAGGTCCAATCTCTCCAGACCTATGTCCAAGATACCTCACATGGCCTTTGTCTCTTTAATAACTTCTACTTTCCGAGCCCCCACTCCATCATCTTTACTATGGATGTTCAGACACTCTACACCAACCCTCACCAGGAAGATCTTAAAGCCCTCCGTTCCTCGACCGTAGAACCATCCAATTTCCCTCTACTGACACTCTACTCCACCTGGCAGGGTTGGTCCTCACCCTTAACAACTTATCCTTCGATTCCTCCCACTTCCTCCTAGTCCATGGCGTAGCTATGGGCCCCCACATGGACCCCAGTTATGCCTGCCTCTTTGTAGGGTACGTTGAACAATCCTTGTTCCAGGCGTATGCTGGCCCTATCCCTGAACTCTATCTCCATTACAATGATGACTGCATATCAGTGCTACCCCCTGCACCTATGCAGAATTCATCGACTTCATCAACTTCACAACAATTTCCATCCTGCATTCAAATTTACTTGGACCATCTCCCCTCACCTTTCTTGATCTCACAGCCTCCATCACAGGAAATAGAGTATCGACTGACATCTATTATAAACCCACTGACTCCCACAATTATCTCGACTACACTTCTTCTCACCCTGCATCCCAATTCCTCTGTCTACACTGCATCTGCGCTCAAGATGGTGTTCCATACCAGGACATCCTTTAGGGAACAGGGGTTCCCTTCTCCCATCATAGATGAGGCTCTCACTCGTGTTTCTTCGGTACCCCGCAGCTCCGCCCTTGCTCCCCCTCCCAGAGTCCCCCTTGTCCTTCCCTTCCACCCCATCAGCCATCGCATACAACACATAATCCACCGACAGTCCTTTCAGGTTAGGCAGAGGTTCACTTGCACCTCCTCCAACCTCATCTACTGTATCCGTTGTTCAAGATGTGGACTCTTTTTAATCGGCGAGACCTAACGCAGACTGGGTGATCGTTTCCTGAACACCTTCGCTGAGTTCTCCTGAACCTACCTGATATGTCGGTTGCTACACATTTTCATTCACCTTCCCATTCCCACACAGACCTTTCTGTCCTAGGTCCCCTCCATTGTCAGTGAGGCTAAACTCAAATTGGACGAACAGCATCTCATATTTCACCTGGGTAGCTTACAGCCCAGTGGTATGAATATTGATTTCTCTAATTTCAGGTTGCCCCGGCATTCCCTCTCCCTCTATCTCTCCCCCATCCATGTTTCACTAGTTTCTCCTTTTTACTCATCAAACAATTAACAATGGCCTGTTTCCTTTATCATCGTTACTTTTTTAGATATCTTTCATTCATTGTTCTTCATCTCTCTACATCATCGTCTATATCTCTCGTTTCCCTTATCCCTAACCAGTCTGAAGAAGGGTCTTCACCCGAAATGTTATCCATTCCTTCTCTCCAGAAATCCAGCTTTTTGTTTCTATCTTTGTGTATCCAACTTGCTAGCTCTTCCTGGATCCTACATCTAATCATCCAGAGCAGCCTACCATGCGCAAATAACTTATTCTGAGTTCAAACAGATGCAATTATTAGAATGAAGCATGACCTTTGACTAGTCCCAAAAGGCTCGCCCACCGACACTTCAGTTACTTGCCCTACCCAATTTCCTAAAAGTAGGTCAATTTTTTCTCACTCCCTTGTAGTGCCCCCCACGTATTGCCAAAGGAATCTTTCCTGAAGACATTTGACCCCATATACACCGATCAGCCAAAACATTATGACCACTGACAGGCAAAGTGAATAACATTGATTATCTTGTTACAATGGCACCTGTCAAAGGGAGGGGTATATTAGGCAGCAAGTGAACAGTCAGTTCTTGAAGTTGATGTGTTGGATACAGGAGAAATGGGCAGGAGTAAAGACCTGAGCGACTTTGACAAGGGCCAAATTGTTATGGCCAGACGACTGGGTCAGAGCATCTCTGAAACGGCAAGGCTTGTGGGATGCTCCCGGTCAGCAGTGGTGAGTACCTACCGACAGTGGTCCGAGGAGGGACAAACCACAAACCGGCGACAGGGTGTTGGGCGCCGAAGGCTCTTCGATGTGCAAGGGCAACGAAGGCTATCCCGTGTGGTCCGCACTGACAGAAGGCACAGAAAATTGTGGCACAAGGCACAGAAAATTTTAATGGTGATCACGGGAGAAATGTGTCACAATATACAGTGCATCGCACCCTGCTGCGTATGGGGCTGCACACGGAGGACCAACAGCATATTAGGCAGGTTGTCATAATGTTTTGGCTGATCGGAGTATGCCCTTAGTACTATAGAGGTCCCAGTCTACATTGGGAAAGTTAAAATCCCTTATTATAACAATCCTATTAGTCTTGCAGCTGCCTGAAATCTCCTGGCATATTTGCTCTTCTAAATCACAACTCTATATTGCTCGGAAACCTGAAAGATGGAACATTAAACTACCAGTCCTGTCCCTCCCTTAGCTAGGTTTCATTAAAGGTGGTAACATCCCAGTCGCATGTATCTGTCCATGCCCTAAGTTCATTCACTTTACCTGTTGAGCCTCTGGCATTGAAATAAATGCAATTTAATTTAATCCTAAAGTCCACATTCCCATCCACACTCTGTCTATCCTGTCTACTGAACTTGCTTTCATCGCTTTCCATATTGACTTCTAGCCTCTCGCAAGTCTAGTTTAAACCCTCCGGAGAAGCACTGGGAAACCTAGCGGCCAGGATATTGGTTCCCCTCCAGTTTAGATCCAATCCATCCCTCTTGTGCAGGTCACCTCTGCCACAGAAGAGATACTAATGGTCCAAAAATCTGAACCCCTACCCCATCTCCTCAGCCATGCGTGCACTTGCCCTATCTTCCTAGATGGGTTCAGAGGGCTATGGGCCAAAAGCAGGCAAATGTGACTCGCCCAATATGCCAACTTGGTCGCATGGACAAGGTGGACCGAAGGGCCTGGTTCCATGCAGTAGCTCCATGACTATATTGACATAACTAATAGGTACAGAAGGGAAAGTCAACTTGTATTGCAGCACAAGGAATGTAAATACGAATGCGATTTGACTAGGCAGGATAGACTTCCAAGACTGCCTGTTATCGATTTGATGGAGTCGGGGGGGGGGGGGGGGGCCGAATAGGATGACCTCAGACTTGCTCTCATTTAATTGGAGGAAGTTCTGTGCCATCCAACATTTTATGTCCTCAAGGCAGTGTAAGAGGCTGTTTAAATTTGACTGGTTGTTGGGTTTCAGGGGGAGGTAAAGCTGAGTGTCATCAGCATAGCAGTGGAAAGAAATGCCGTGCCTTTGAATGATTTGGCCAAGGGGGAGCATGTATAGAGAGAAGAGAATGGGGCCTTGTGGAACTCCGCAGGAGAGGCTAGCTGGAGCAGAGGGATAACTGCCTATGTTGATGGCGAAACTCCTATCTTTGAGGTACGAAGCGAACCAGCTCAGGGCAGTGCCATCAATGCCAACCGCGTACCGGAGACGGTCAATAAGGATGGTGTGGTCCACTGTATCGAATGCTGCGCTGAGGTCGAGAAGGAGCAGGATTGCACAGTCGCCGGAGTCGATGGCGAGAAGCAGGTCGTTGTGTACCTTCAACAAGGCACTCTGTGCTGTGGTGGGCTCTGAAACCTGACTGGAAACTTTCCAGGATGGTGTATTGGTGCAGGTAGGGCACTAATTGGTTTAGAATTGCCTTTTCAAGGACTTTTGACAGGAATGGCAGTTTGGAAATGCGTCTGTAGTTGCTAGGCAAGGTGGGATTGATGCTGTGTTCACTGTTGATCATAATTTATACTAAAATTAGTGGCGTCATGAGGTTTTTAAAGATTACAATGGGATCTTAATCAACTGGGCCAATGGGGTGAGGAATGGTAGATGGTGTTTATTTCAGATACATGCAAAATGCTGCATTCTGGCAGAGCAAATGGCCAGTATTAATAGTAAATGGCAGGGCCCTGAGGAGTGATATAGGTCAGAGAGACACGGGTACATAGTTCCATGAAAGTGGCAACGTGGGTAAAGTGGTGAGGGTGTTTGGCACAATTGCTGTCTCAGTCACGTATTGAGTCTGATCATCCTATAGAGAAAAGGTGTCATTAAAATGGAAAGGGTGCAAAGATTATTTGAGCTGTCACCAGGATTGGAGCATTTGAGTTTCAACGATAGGCTAGTACATTTTTTCCTCGGAGCTAAGTGGGCTGATGGGTGACCTTAGAGGTTTATGAAATCATGAGAGGCATAGATAAGGTGAATGGTCACAGTCTGTTCCCCGAGATAGGGGAGTTTGAAACAAGAGGCCATAAGTTAAAGGTGAAAGACAAAAGAGTGACTTTTGCATTTAGAGGGAGGAGCTTATATGGAATGAGCTGCCAATGGAAGGGGTAGAGGAAGGTACAATTACACTATTTAAAACTCACTTGGACAGGTGCATGGACAGGAATGATTTGGAGGGCCTGGTGCAGGCAAGTGGGAATAGCTTGGTTAAACAACATAGTCGGCATGGACAAGTTGGGTTGAAGGGCCACTTTCCATGGTGTGCAATTGACTATTTCACTGAGTGCAATCTGCTCGCAAAGCCCAGTATATATTATTGATATAAGAGACTGTAGACGATGGAATCTCGAATAACATACAAACTGCTGCAGTATGTCAGTGGCTCGGTGGAGGTAAATGGAGACGCATTGATAAAAGGCTCCCGACCCAAACGTCACACAATTTCTCTCCACAGATGCTGCCTGACCTGCTAAATTTCTCCAGCACTTTGTATTCCAGCATCTGCAGTTCCTTGTGTCTCCAGACGATATTTCAGGTTAGGACTCTGAAGAAGGGACTCTACCCGAAACAACGCCTTGTCCATAAGTTCGAGAGGCAGAATTAGGCCTTTGGCCCCTCAAGTTTACTCCGCCATTCAACCATGGTCGATCTATCTTTCCCTCTCAACTCCATTCACCTGACTTCTCCACATAACCCTGACACCTTTAGAGGAACCACAGTGGCACAGCAGTAGAGTTACTGCCCGACAATGCCAGAGACCTGGGTTCGATCCCGACTACGGATGTTTGTCTGTGCGGTGTTTGTACGTTCTCCGTGACATGAGCGTGTTTATTTCGGGATCTCCGGTTTCCTTGCACACTCAAAAGACAGTTTCAGGGCTTAATAACTAGTATAATTGTAAATTGTCCCTCGTGTGTGCAGGATAGTGTAAGTGTGCTGAGTTGGCTGGTTGGCGTGGACTTGGGAGGGGGGGTCGAAGGGCCTGTTTCCACGGTGTATCTATAAATTAAAACTGAACTATTCTGTCAACCTCCGCCTTAAAAACATCTATTGAATTGGCATCCACAGCTGTCTGTGGCAAAGAATTCCACAGATTCACCACCCTCTGATTAAAGAAATTCCTCATCTCCTTTCGAAAGGTAGGTACATCCTTTTATTCTGAGGCTGTGGCCTCTGGTCCCTGACTCTTCCATTGGTGGAAACATGCTCTCCACATCCACTCATTTACCGCCACAGACGCTGCCTGACTCGCTGAGTTCCTCCAGCACTCTATATATGAATGAGCGGGCGACAAAGAGCAGCAGTGAGGAGATTGGGGCCGGGTGAGGAGCGGCCAGCGGCGGCACCGCGGGCTGGTGACACCGCTCTGTGTTTACATCCCTGTGAAGGGCGAGGCGCTCGGCCCCGACTGACAGCCCGCTCCGCCAATGGGACCGCGAGGTCAGCAAGGAGCAGCAAATCAGCAGGAGGGGGAGGCGGGGCCTGCGACAGCGGCCTCTCCGCTCCCCCTCCCTCTCCTCTATCTCCCTCCTCCTCCTCTCTTTCTCCCCCTCCTCCTCTTTCTTTCTGCCCCTCCCCCTCTCTCCCCCTCCCTCTCCCCCTCTCTCCTCCTCCCCCTCTCTCTCCCCCCTCCCCCTCTCTCTCTCCCCCCTCCCCCTCTCTCCCCCCCCCTCTCCCCTTCCCCTCCCCTTCCCCTCTCCCTTTCTCTCCCCTCTCTCTACAACCTACCCCCACTGTCCAACCTCCCCCCTCTCTCCCCTCCCCCTCTCTCTCCCCCCCCTCTCTCCCGCTCCCCTTCCCCTCTCCCTTTCTCTCCCCTCTCTCTACAACCTACCCCCACTGTCCAACCTCCCCCCTCTCTCCCCTCCCCCTCTCTCTCTCTCTAAATCTCTCCCTCCCCCGGGCAGGAGCGGATCAATGCGGGCGCCGCCGTGCACCGTGACCCGGGCCCACAACACAACAAGGCCCTGCCGGCGGCGGCGCGAACATTCCAGAACGATGTGCGCATGTAGCCTCGGAACCACCGGAGGGGTCGCGAAAGCCGGCGCTGCCACCGAGCCGAGACAGCGCGGCGGTGGCGGGGGGGAAGCGGCTCACCTCTCGCTGTTGCTGATAATGACGCCGCCGCTCTGCGAGTGGTTCGTGTTCAGCGCCATGTTGTTGTGGCCGCCGTTGCCCCGCCCCGTCCTTTGCGCGTGATGTCACCGAGGGGGCGCGGCCGCCAGGCAACCGATGACGCACAATACTTCACGTGCGTGACGTGAGGTTTGGGGGTCACGTGGGGAGGGGTGACGGTGGGGACACGTGGGCAGTGGGCGGGTCACGTGATGAGTCAGCGGGGCAGGTGGGTGGAGGTCACGTGGTGAGTCAGCGGGGCAGGTGGGTGGGGGTCACGTGCAGAGTGGGTGGCGTCACGTGTGGCCTCACCTGGGCACCGACGTTACCCACATCTGGTCTGAAGAAGGTTCTCGACCCCCTTCCTTCTCTCCAGAGATGCCGCCTGTCCCGCTGAGTTACTCCAGCTGTTTGTGCCTATCTACAGTTTAGTTTATTGTCACGTGCACTTCTGCACATTGTACAGGGCCCTGGTGAGACCACATCTGGGGTATTGTGTGCAGTTTTGGTCTCCTAATTTGAGGAAGGACGTCCTTACTATTGAGGCAGCGCAGCGTAGGTTCACCAGGTTAATCCTGACCCTGGGATCGAGGGACTGTCATATGAGGAAAGATTGGAAAGACTGGGCTAGTATTCACTGGAGTTTAGAAGGATGAGAGGGGATCTTATAGAGACGTGTAAAATTATAAAATGACTGGACACGCTAGACGCAGAAAAAATGCTCCCAATGTAGGGCGAGTCCAGAACCAGGGGCCACAGTCTAAGAATAAAGGGGAGGCCATTTACGTGGCGGCGCCTAACGGCAGCGGCTGACTAGCAGTCTGTCCGTCTTTTTTTTGTTGAGTGTCGGTGTTGGGATGATTTTTATATATATTTTTTGGTTGTGTATGTGTGGGAGGGGGTGGTGGTGTGTGGGGGGTGGGTGTGGGTGGGTGGGTGTGGGGAACTTTTCTCTTCCTCACGGCTCGGCTGCGGGGCCTAACATCCCCCGGTGCGGCTTGGCCGCTGGACTTTACATCCCGGTGCCGCTTGGCCGCTGGACTTACATCGCCCGGTGCAACTCGGCTGCGGGGCTTAACACCGCCCGGTGCAGCTCGGCTGCGGGGCTTAACACCGCCCGTGCGGCTCGGCTGCGGGACTTAACACCGCCCGGTGCGGCTCGGCTGCGGGACTTTTCACCGCTGGTGCGGCTCGGCTGCGGGACTTAACATCGCCCGGTGCGGCTCGACCACGGGACTTTTCACCGCTGGTGCGGCTCGGCTGCGGGACTTAGCTGCGCAAGGCTTGGTCACGGGCCTTTCATCGCCCGGTTCGGCCGCGGGAAGTTTCAGCGCCCGGTGCGGGGACTGTGCGGGTCGGTCGGGGACGAGCTGTCTGTCCGTGGGCGTGGGGAAGAGAGGGGAAGTTTTGTTGCCTCCATCACAGTGAGGGGGTGTTTGGAGTCACTGTGATGGACGTTTGTGTTGGGGTTATGTGTCTTGTGTTCTTTTTTTTTTCTATGACTGCTATGTAGTTTCGTTCGGTACTTCGGTACCGAACGACAAATAAAGCTCTGTTATACCTGTTATAAAACTGAGGTGAGAAGAAACTTTTTCACCCAGAGAGTTGTGAATTTGTGGAATTCTCTGCCACAGAGGGCAGTGGAGGCCAATTCAACGGATGAATTGAAAAGAGAATTAGATAGAGCTCTAGGGGCTAGTGGAATCAAGGGATATGGGGAGAAGGCAAGCACAGGTTACTGATTGTGGATGATCAGCCATGATCACAATGAATGGCGGTGCTGGCTCGAAGGGCCAAATGGCCTCCTGCACCTATTTTCTATTTTTCTATGTACCAAGGTACAGTTGAAAGCTTTTTGTTGTGTGCTAACCAGTCAGCGGAAAGACTATACATGATTACAATCAGGCCATCCACAGTGTATAGGCACATGATAAAGGGAATAACGTTTAGTGCCGTAAGGTATAGTACAGTCCAACTTGAAGTAAGGACAGATCTGAGAGAAATTTAAGAAGAACATAGTTAAAGTAAGAAATGTTTAGAGATTTCAGAGTGTGGAGCGATTGTAATATAAGTTTGTAGATCTGCTTCTGTGGTTAGCACGCCGTCGCGTGGGTTGGGCGCCATCTTGGAAAGAGTCTGTGCAGGTACAATCTCCTGATTTACTGGAACATGTTCTTCCAGCCCTTCTACTTACCCTGACACTGAACTGTTAGACAATAGTGAGTCAGAGTACAGGAGGGAGATTGATAAACTGATTGAATGGTGCCAGAACAATAATCTTGTTGCCACGGTTAGCAAGACTAAGGAGCTGATTTCAGGAAAGGAAAGCCGGGGATCCATGGACCTGTCTATATCAATGGGACAATGGTCAACAGCTTCAAGTCCCTGGATGTACATATTTCTCTACATCTGAGGTGTAACTTTTTCACACAAAGGGTGGCGGGTGTACGGAACGAGCTGCCAGAGGAGGTTGTTGAGGCAGGTACTATCGGAATGTTGAAGAGACATTTGGGCAGGTAGATGGATAGGATAGGTTTAGAGGAAACTGCCCAGTCAATCCATTCTTTCCTCGTATGTCAGTCCCGCCATCCCGGGAATTAACCTGGTGAACCTACGCTGCACTCCCTCAACAGCAAGAATGTCTTTCCTCAAACTAGGAGACTAAAACTGCACACAATACTCCAGGTGTGGTCTCACCAGCGCCCTGTACAACTGCAGTATGACCTCCTTGCTCCTAAACTCAAATCCTCTCGTAATGAAGGCCAACATGCCATTAGCTTTCTTCATTGCCTGCTGTACCTACATGTTTACTTTCAGTGACTAGATGGCAGACACAAAATGCTGGAGTAACTCAGCGGGACTGGAGAGGCAGAATGGGTGACGTTTCGGGTCAAGGTCATGATGACAATCAAGTATAGTTAGTTGTTGGCATCACACAAGTGAAAACTAATGCAGGGTTTTTACCTGATGCATCAAGTGGCAGGTTGTCGAGGGGAAATAGGATGAGGCAAGAATAGACCTGTTTGGAATACTGATTGTAGTGTGCGTATGAAGAAGGGTCTTGACCCGAAACGTCACCTATTCCTTTTCTCCAGAGATACTGTCTGACCCACTGAGTTACTCCAGCTTTATGTGTCTACCAAATGTACTGATGCAGGAACAGATATTGATGATGAATGGGAATGGAGGTGGCATGGCTAGTAAGTTTGCCACCACTTAAATTGGTGGTATAGTAAATGGTGAAGGTGGTCATCTACTATTACAAAGGGATCTTGATCAACTGGGGCTAGTGGGTTGAGCAATGGCAGATGGAGTTTAATTCCGATAAATGCAATGTGTTTCATTTTGGAAAGACAAGCCAAGGAAGAACATAGCAGGTTGAATACAAGCCCCTGGGGAATGTTGTACAAACAGCGAGATCTAAGGGTGCGCATACATAGTTCTTGAAAATGGCGTCACAAGTAGAACTGATAGACCTTTACAAAATCATGAGGGGCATAGATAAGCGGAATAGCCAATCGATTCCCCAGGGTGGGGGTGTCTAAAACTGGAGGCATCAATTTAAGGTGAGAGGGGAAAGATTTAAAAGGAACCTGAGGGCCAACGTTTTCATACAGAGGGTTGCATGTAAATGGAATGAGTCGCCAGAAGATGTGATAGAGGCAGATACAACTATAAAAATTTAAAAGACACGTGGACAGGTACATGGACAGAAGGTTTAGGGGGATATGGGCCAGGTGCAGGCAAATAGAAAGGGCACGGTTAGGCAATTTGGTCAGCATAGACAAGTTGGGATGAAGGTGTAGGAAGGAACTGCTGATGCTGGTTTACACCGAAGATAGACACAAAATGCTGGAGTAACTCAGTGGGCCTGACAGCATCTCTGGATAGAAGGAATGCGTGATATTTCGAGTAGAGACCCTTCTTCAGACTCTGAAGTTCTGGACTCTTTAGTCTGAAGAAGGGGCTTGACCCGAAACGTTTCCATAATGTGTAACTCCATGACTCCAACAGAATGAAACCCCATTGGTGGTGGCCCTTATTGATAATAGAAAAAAATGGAGCCATACAAATAAAATTCTATTCAGCTGTTTTACATGAATCTGTTGTTGCAAGTACCCAATCTGATGGGACTTCCTCTACTGCATGTTTATCCTTGAGTGAGGAGACTGAACACAATATTTCAGATGCTGTGTAACCAAGGCTCCATATATTGGCACAGCTGAAAGGGCATCAAGCTTTTAGAAACTGCTCTTGTTTTACCTTTCTATTCCCCATTTTTCTTTCTTTTTTCTACTGAACTTTAGCCTCCCAAGCTTATGCTAATCACTTTCCAATTCTATTCAGTGCAACTTCTCAGCTACCTATCCTCCATTATCTTTCCCCTGTCTGACTGAAATTGATTTGAGATCAACCATCATGGTTGAATCTTTGGAGAGAAGGAATTTGTGACGTTTCCTGTTGAGTCTGAAGAAGGGTCTCGACCCGAAACGTTACCCATTCCTTCTATCCAGAGACGCTACCTGTCCCGCTGAGTTACTCCAGCTTTTAGTGTCAATCTTCAGCATAAACCAGCATCTGCAGTTCCTTCCTGCACATGATTCTAAATAACACATTGTACTCAAATTGTCAGGTATTTAGTAACAATATTCATATACTGAAACCAGATACGAAGAACATTAATATTATTTTTGAAACGTGTGGGATAGAAGACACTTTAGCTCATTGCCTTCAGAATGACACGTCTGTATATTTCATTACATTATCCTTTCGTCAAAAGGAACAATTACTTTCCTTTGGAAGAGACATGAAGGTTTGCAGTAGTCATGCAGTCATTGAACAATAGTCTGTTCCATTCTGTACTGCCATTAGTCACACTACACATGGTTGAATCTTGCTCCTTTAAACCTGGGGTATTAGAGGTGGACAATAAATGCTGACATATCCAGGGGCAAATGTAGGTATCTACAAAAAAATCATTTACTGTTTCCCTCTCATCCGATAACTCCATATTGCAAAGTCATACCTGCATTTACAAGTCCACAGTTATTTTCTCACTGAAACCACACTTGATCTCCAACCATGGGCCATTAAACTCAATATTCTTCCTCCACAGGCAATATCGTCTTACCCTCAGTCACAGAAGGTCAGCTAATTAAAAGAGAGCTTGTGGATTTTTTTTGCTCTGATGAATAAGCAGAGAGAAAGAAACAGTAGATGTAATGAATCTGCAAATGTAACACTGAGGTATAATCAAATCGTTCAAAGACATGTTAGGCACAAGCAGAAACAGATAGAGGGGGATCTTTAGACTAATGGCTGCTAAGGACACATTGGCCTTCATCAGTCAGAGTATTAAGTATTATTTTTTTTAAATTTAGAGATACAGCGCGGAAACAAGCCCTTTGGCCCACCGAGTCCGCGCCGCCCAGCCATCCCCGCACATTAACACTATCCTACACACACTAGGGACAATTTTTTACATTTACCCAGTCAATTAACCTACATACCTGTACGTCTTTGGAGTGTGGGAAGAAACCGAACATCTCGGAGAAAGCCCACGCAGGTCATGGGGAGAACGTACAAACTCTGTACAGACGGCGCCTGTAGTCAGGATCGAAACTGAGTCTCGATTCGCATTAGTCTGCATTCGCTGTAAGGCAGCAACTCTACCGCTGCGCCACTGTGCCGCCCAAGTTAGAAGTTAGGAAGTCATGTTGCAGTTGTATAGAATGTTGGTGAGAACACATTTAGAGTATTGTGTTCAGTTCTGGGCACCATGTTATAGGAAAGATGTCAAGCTGGAAAGGGTGCAGAGAACATTTACGAGGATGTTGCCAGGACTAGTGCCTGAACTATCGGGAGAGGTTGAGCAGGATGGGACTCTATTCCTTGGAGCGCAGGAGGATGGGGGGTGAACTTATAGAGGTGTATAAAATCATAAAATCATGAGAGGAAGAGATCGGGTACAGAGTAGGAGAATCGAGGACCAGAGGACATAGGTTTAAGGTGAGGGGGAAAAGATTTAATAAGTATCTGAGAGGTAACTTTTTGATGCAGAGGGTGGTGGGTGTATGGAATGAGCTGCCAGAGGAGGTAGTTGAGGCAGGGACTATCGCAACATTTAAGAAAAATTTAGACAGGTACATGGATAGGAAAGGTTGAGAGGGATATTGGCCAAACACAGGTAGGTGGGACTAGTGTAGACGGGGCATGTTTAGGGGTGCCAACTGTCTCACTCCCAAATACGGGACAAGGTGACGTTACCGCCCCGCGCCCCACGTGACCTCACCCAGCCAGCGGCCACGTGCTCCTGCTCCACCAATGGCGGCCGCCCGGGCCGGGAGGTGGGTTGCTATGCAACATCGGCTAGGCGGTGCTCGGGCCTCCAGACTGTCCAGAGCTATAATGTCGGAAATCTAGCGTGTCGGGACCTAAACTGTCGGGCCCTAAACTGTCGGGCCCTAAACTGTCGGGCCCTAAACTGTTGGGACTTAACTGTCGGGCCCTAAACTGTCAGGGCCTACAGCATCGGGCCCTAAACTGCTGGGACCTAAACAGTCGGGACCTACAGCATCGGGACCTAAACTGTCGGGCCCTAAACTGTCGGGACCTAAACAGTCGGGACCTAAACAGTCGGGACCTAAACTGTCGGGGCCTACAGCATCGGGCCCTAAACAGTCGGGGCCTAAACAGTCGGGACCTAAACTGTCGGGGCCTACAGCATCGGGCCCTAAACAGTCGGGACCTAAACAGTCGGGACCTAAACTGTCGGGACCTAAACTGTCACATCAACGACCGCGTCGAGGCCTACACTGTCCGGGCCTCCAGCATCGGGGCCTACAGCGTCGGGGCCTACAGCACCCCCCAGACCTAATACGGGACAAACCAATTTAGGCCAAAATACGGGATGTCCCGGCTAATACAGGACAGTTGGCAACCTGTGGCTGGTATGGGCAAGTTGGGCCAAAGGGCATGCTTCCACGCTCTATGACTCTATGAGGATGCTTGCGGAGGGACTTTCTGACACATTGTTCTGGCTGTTATTGAGATTCATCCATCCGCCTAGGCACAATGATTAGTTGATTCAGTTCAATAGGCAGTTAATGATTAAACCAAGTCAAGTCAAGTCAACTTTATTTGTCACATACATATACAAGATGTGCACCCGCAATGACCACCTCGCCAACAGTCCGTCGCGTTAGTATGTGTTAAATGTATGTTTTATTGTTCTTTAGCTAGTTTTATTCTTGCTATTGAGGGCATGCAGCATAGGTTTACTAGGTTAATTCCCGGAATGGCGGGACTGTCATATGTTGAAAGACTGGAGCGACTAGGCTTGTATACACTGGAATTTAGAAGGATGAGAGGAGATCTTATCGAAACGTATAAGATTATTAAGGGGTTGGACAGGTTAGAGGCAGGAAACATGTTCCCAATGTTGGGGGAGTCCAGAACAAGGGGCCACAGTTTAAGAATAAGGGGTAGGCCATTTAGAACTGAGATGAGGAAAAACTTTTTCAGTCAGAGAGTTGTGAATCTGTGGAATTCTCTGCCTCAGAAGGCAGTGGAGGCCAATTCTCTGAATGCATTCAAGAGAGAGCTAGATAGAGCTCTTAAGGATAGCGGAGTCAGGGGGTATGGGGAGAAGGCAGGAACGGGGTACTGATTGAGAATGATCAGCCATGATCACATTGAATGGCGGTGCTGGCTCGAATGGCCTCCTCCTGTACCTATTGTCTATTTATGTGGGGGGGCGGTCTGCAGGACTTAACATCGTTGAGCTGGCGGTCCCTACCGTGGATCGACCTCGTAGCTCCAACCACGGGAGCCTGCGGACTTTAACATTGGGGAGCTCGCGGTCCCTGGTTAGAGACCGACTTCGGGAGCTCCAAGCCACAGGAGCTTCGACCGTCCCGGTGCGGAGACCTCGATCGCCGGCTGCAGGAGCTTCGATCGCCCTGACTGCGGATGGTTCGACTTTGCGATGGTGCAAACGGCAGCTATCCGTAGCGAGCTTCCGGCCACGTGATCAGGTGTATTAAATGCATTTTGACGTACGATATTTTCGGTTTACGATGGGTTTCTCGGAATGTAATCCCATCATAAGTTGGGGAGCACCTGTATTGCCTTCCATCACAGTGAGGAATGTGGGGAATCCGCTTTGATGTACCTGTTCCCCCTTGGTCAATTAATCCGCCGTCATGGTCTCAAGTTCCACTGCTATGCCGATGATATCCAGCTCCTCATCTCCACCAAGTCAATCTCCACCACTACGCACTCTACCCTGACAAACTGCATCACTGAAATAAAATCTTGGCTTCAATTCAATTTTCTCAAACTCAATTGCAACAAATCTGAAATCATCATCATTGGACCACAAACGCTCACCAAATCCACCCACAACTTCACCCTCAATATTGATGGTTTCCCAGTATCCACCTCCCCTCACATCCGGAATCTTGGAATCATCCTTGATCAAACCCTCTCCTTCGACAAACATATCAAACACATCACCAAGACAGCCTTCTTCCACCTCAAAAACATCGCCCGTCTCCGTCCATCCCTCTCCTCCGCAGCTGCTGAAACCCTCATCCACGCCTTCATCACCTCCCGTCTGCACTACTGTAACAGCCTCCTCTATGGTTCACCCTCAAAAATCATCAACAAACTCCAACACATCCAGAACTCCGCTGCCCGTCTACTCACCCACTCCCCGATCCGTGACCATATCACCCCCGTCCTTTACAAGCTCCACTGGCTCCCCATCCCCCAGAGAATCCAGTACAAAATCCTCCTCATGACCTACAAAGCCCTCCATACCCTGGCCCCATCCTACCTGACTGACCTCCTCCACAGATACACTCCCACTCGTACCCTCCGCTCTGCTGCTGCTAACCTCCTGTCCCCCCCCATCCGGACCAAACTCAGATCCTGGGGGGACAGGGCTTTCTCCATCGCTGCTCCCACCCTCTGGAACTCACGACCCCAAACCGTCAGAGACTCCTCCTCACTCACCACATTCAAAACATCACTGAAGTCTCATCTGTTCAGCACTGCCTTCAATCACTGACCGTTACCTCACCTTCTTTTTCCTTTTCTCTTCGTTTACTCATTTATCTATTTATTTTCTTTTATGTAAAGCGTCTTTGAGTGTTAGAAAAGCGCTATATAAATGTAATGCATTATTATTATTATTATTATGGATGTTTACGTTAACTTTTATGTAGTTGTGTGTTTTGTTGCTTTTTTTTAGTATGGCTGTATGGTAATTCGAGTTTCGCTGCACCTTAATTGGTACACATGACAATAAACAGTCCTTTCAACCTTTGGTTAATCAAGATCGCCATGCTACTAAATTCGCTGTACTAGATAATGACGACAGACTTCCTTTAAAAATTCTGAGGCTACCTATCTGGATTTTTTTGTACAATCCTACAGCTGCACAATCACTTTTACTGGTATCAGCTTTCCATTTCTACAGGTAATGCAGAAAACATAATTGAATGGCTTTGTTAGCATCGTAACTAATTAACTTGATCGTCAGTCCAGAAAGGTTAAACTCTGGAGCTGCTCCCAGACCAACCCGACCAAGCCAACTCTCTGCAGATCCTGATCATGCATAGCTCAAACAAGAAAACACAGAAGATATTCAGCGTGTCAGGCAGCATCCGTGAAAAGAGAGAGTTCATGTTTTTTGTTCCTAGTTGAAAACTTAAGCTCTTTGAAGCTGAAAAATTACGTCTGTTTCTCTCTCCACAGATGCTGCCTGGCTTGCTTTTTAAATCTTATTCTGATCAGTCTTTGACCTGCGACATTAATTCCTGCTGACTGCTCTAAGCATTTTCTGGTTTTGTTTTGGATCTTTGTATCAACGATTTTTGCTGAGATTTACTTATTTCTCTTGATATTCATGTATTTATAATATGGCTTTTCCCCTAAATCAGCTGCTGGAATTAGCAACCAGTGTTTGCCATTTTTGTTTTGTTTTTGCATTTCCATTAGCAGTTTAAATTTTTAAAATTTCAGTTTTGTTTAGTTTCTTGTCATGTGTATCGAGGTACAGTGAAAAGCTTTTGTTGAATGCGAACCAGTCAACGAAAGGACTCTACATGATTACAATTGAACCCCCATTCTCAGTGTACAGATACATGATAAGGGAATAACATTTAGTGTAAGGTAAAGCCAGCAAAGTTCGATCAAGGATAGTCCAAGGGTCGCTACTGAGGTAGATAGTAGTTCAGGATTGCTCTCTACTTGTGGTAGGATGGTTCAGTTGCCTGATAACAGCTGAGAAGAAACTGCCCAAGCACCTGGAGGTGTGCGATTTCACACTTCTGTATCTTTTGCCTGATGGGAGAGGGGAGAAGAGGGAGTGGCCAGGATGCGGCTCATCCTCGGTTATGCTGCTGGCCTTGCCGAGGCAGCGTGAGGTGTTCTTGGAGTCAATGGAAGGGAGGTTGGTTTGAATGTTGGTCTGGGCTATGTCCACAACCCTGCACGTTCTCGTGGTCTTGGATACAGTGATACATCCCGATAAAATGCTTTCAGTGGCGTATCTGTAGGAGTTGGTGGGGACAAGCCGAACGTCCTAGGCCTTCTGAGGATATTTATTCACAAAAGGTTGGAGTAACTCAGCAGGTCAGGCAGCATCTCAGGAGAGAAGGAATGGGTGACGTTTCGGGTCGAGACCCTTCTCAGGAAGTTGGTGTGCTTTCTTGGCCATTGGTTCAGTAGACTATCGAGTCACAGCTGAAATATACCTTCCCAGGCAACATCCCGGTGAAACAGCCAATCTGCCGGCGGGACTCAATGTTTCGAGCAGCATCTGTGGAGGGAAAAGAATTGTCAATGTTTTGGGTTTGAACCGTGCAGTTTCTAGTGTGAGTCTCCTAGTGAATCTCCTCCGCTCCCTATTATTGTTCCCCAGTACTGTGGCAACCACAACCCCACTCAATATTTCAGCTGTCGCCTAACCAATGTTTTACAAAGTTGTTGCAAGACCTCCCTGCTATGGAAAGGTACAAAATGCCGGAGTAACTCAGTGGCTCAGCATCCCTGGAGAACATTAGTGTGGGTGTCAGGGGTTAGGAGGAGAAGGCAGGAGAATGGGGTTGAGAGGGAAAGATAGGTCAGCCGTGATTGAATGGTGGAATAGACTTGATGGGGCCTAATTCTGCTCCTAGAACTAATGAAAATGACAAATAGGGATGGGTGACATTTTGGGTTGGGACCCATCTTCAGACTGATTGCAGGAGTGGGGGGAAAGAAAGCTGAAGAGTGGAGGGGCAGGGGCCTGTTCTATGTCTTCTTGTCTAAATTAAACTAGCATTCCATCTGCTTTCTTCACCTGTTCTGCCACCTTGAGGATTCTTTTGACCTGTACACCAAGGTAATTTTTTTTTGTGTTAACATTTTTTTCTCTATTCTGTTTTGTAGTTTAGCACATTCTGCAGGCGTTGCTACTTTCATTTCACTGCACATCTTGTATATGTATGTGACAAATAAACTTGACTTGACTTGGTACCTGAGTCCCTCAGTGCTCCCCAGGACCTTTCCATTTGAGGTATGTGTCCTACCCTGATTAGACCACACAATATCCATTGTAGTATAAGAAAATAACTGCAGATGCTGGTACAAATCAAAGGTATTTATTCACAAAATGCTGGAGTAACTCAGCAGTTCAGGCAGCATCTCGGGAGAGAAGGAATGGGTGACGTTTCGGGTCGAGACCCTTCTTCGGACTGATGTCAGGGGGGGGCGGGACAAAGGAAGGATATAGGTGGAGACAGGAAGATAGAGGGAGATCTGGGAAGTGGGAGGGGATGAGAGGGACACAGGAACTATCTAAAGTTGGAGAAGTCGATGTTCATACCACTGGGCTGCAAGCTGCCCAGGCGAAATATGAGGTGTTGTTCCTCCAATTTACGGTGGGCCTCACTATGGCACTGGAGGAGGTCAGACTGGGAATGGGAGGGGGAGTTGAAGTGCTCGGCCACTGGGAGATCAGATTGGTTAACGCGGACTGAGTGCAGGTGTTGAGCGAAGCGATTGCCGAGCCTGCGCTTGGTTTCGCCGATGTAAATAAGTTGACATCTGGAGCAGCGGATGCAATAGATGAGGTTGGAGGAGGTGCAGGTGAACCTCTGCCTCACCTGGAAAGACTGTTTGGGTCCTTGGATGGACTTGAGGGGGGAGGTAAAGGGACAGGTGTTGCATCTCGTGCGGTTGCAGGGGAAAGTGCCCGGGAATGGGGTGGTTTGGGTAGGAAGGGACGAGTGGACCAGGGAGTTACGGAGGGAGCGGTCTCTGCGGAACGCAGAAAGGGAAGGGGATGGGAAGATATGGTAGCGCAGCGGTAGAGTTGCTGCTTTACAGCGAATGCAGCGCCGGAGACTCAGGTTCAATCCTGACTACGGTTGCTGCACTGTAAGGAGTTTGTACGTTCTCCCCGTGACCTGCGTGGGTTTTCTCCGAGATCTTCGGTTTCCTCCCACACTCCAAAGACGTACAGGTATGTAGGTTAATTGGCTGGGTAAATGTAAAAATTGTCCCTAGTGGGTGTAGGATAGTGTTAATGTACGGGGATCACTGGGCGGCACGGACTTGGAGGGCCGAAAAGGCCTGTTTCCGGCTGTATATATATGATATGATATGATGATATGGCCTGTGGTGGGGTCCCGTTGTAGGTGACGGAAATGTTGGCGGATGATATGTTGGATACGCTGGCTGGTGGGGTGGAAGGTGAGAACGAGGGGGATTCTGTCCTTGTTATGAATGGGGGGAGGGGGAGCAAGAGTGGAGCTGCGGGATGTAGAAGAGACCCTAGTGAGAGACCCTCATCTATAATGGACACAATATCTCTCCATGCTCCATACCTCTTAAGTTTCGAGATACAGGCCCTTCGGCCCACCGAGTCCTCACCGACCAGCGATTCCCCGTGCATTAACACGACCCTACAGACGCGAGGGAACATTATCACCGGGGACTTTACCACCCGTAATCAAAATCAGATTACCAAAGAAAAAAAAGTCCGGAAAGCTCAGCTCAGCAGTCAGTTTGCGGCGCCGCCCCCGCGTTTTATCCATTGAAAGTTTCGAAAAAATTCTAAATACTTTCGATTGACAATTTCACTGCAGGAAGACAGTTTCGGTCTCCAGAGCTGAGAGTGAAACTGACACATTGGCTCCAAGTAACAGAAAAAACATCAACATCAAAGATTCAGTATTTTGCTTTGGAAGCCTGCTTTTTGTTTTTGTTGTTGTTTTTGTGACCAGCGTCTTACAGCAGCGGGGTCGTGCACCCACCCACCCACCCGTCTCGTAGGGATGGATCCAGGGCGAGCAACAAGGTAGGACAAGCGGGGAAGAAGCAAGCGCAGGTGGAGTTGCTTTACCTTACAGCAGCGCCAGCGACGCGGGTTCGACCCCGACTACAGGCGCTGTCTTGTACGGGGAGTTTGCACATTCTCCCTGTGACCTGCGTGATCTGAAGAAGGCTATCCCCGGGATAGTGTTGATGTGTATAAGAAAATAACTGCAGATGCCGGTACAAATCGAAGGTATTTATTCACAAAATGCTGGAGTAACTCAGCGGGTCAAGCAGCATCTCAGGAGAGAGGGAATGGGTGACGTTTCGGGTCGAGACCCTTCCTCAGACTGAAGAAGGGTCTCGACCCGAAACGTCACCCATTCCTTCTCTCCCGAGATGCTGCCTGACCTGCTGAGTTACTCCAGCATTTTGTGAATAAATCCCTTCGATAGTGTTGATGTTTCCGCGCTGTATCTCTGGAGGTGTGCGTTTTCACACTTCTACACCTACTACCTGATGGGAGTGGCTGGGGGTGAAGTGATGGGGGTGGGCACACTTTGTTTACTTGCATCAGTATCAGTCTTTACTGAGTTGGTCTTTCACTGAAAAGGTCTATCAGGTTTGAAATATATTCTTGCTTGTTTTCGAGAGGCATCGTCAGGGGTGAAGCAGAGGACACAGCTTTTAGTTGAGAGGGGCAAAGTTTAAAGGATGGGGCGGGCAAGTGTATTTACACATTGAGTGATTGGGGGCCTGTGGGCCAGACAAACATCTGTGGGGGCAAGCAGGCAATCGACGTTTGGGGTCAGGATCTTGAACCAGGAGTGTTGAGGGAGGGTACAGTTAAGAGTCAAAAGAGTTTTATTGTAATATGTCCCAAAACGGAACAATGACATTTTTACTTTAGTCAGTGTAAACCCAGTGTAAAGACACGAGGGCGAGACAGGGGCTGGTGTGTGATAGATGGCACCAAGTCACACATTTAAGGTGGCTCAGCGGTAGACCTGTTGCCTCACAGCGCCAGAGACCCGTGTTTGATCCTGACTACAAGTGCTGTCTGCACAGAGTTTGTACGTTCTCCCAGTGACCGCGTGGGTTTTCTCCGGGTGCTCTGGTTTCCTCCCGCACTCCAAAGCCATACAGGTTTGTAGGTTAATTTGCTTGGGTAAAATTGTCCCTGGTGTGTGTAGGATAGTGCTAGTGTGCGGCATGATCACTGGTTGGCAGGGACTCAGTGGGCCGAAGGGCCTGTCTCTGCGCTGGATCTCTAAAGTCGAAAGTGAGGAAGGAGGCAGGTGATGGGCAAATGGAGCAATGTGTGGGAGGGGGGAGAAGGGTCGTGTTGGGAGAACGTGCCAGACCAGGTGAGTGACGGGCCAGGCAAAAATAACGATGCAGGTGGTCCAGTTGGGGTGAGGGGAGGGTGGAGGTGAAAACAGGGGCTGGAAAATGAAGTGGAAACACCAAACTGTGGGGAAATAAAAAGGGCTGTTGAAGGACTGATAGAAAATAGTGTCAGGAACAGGACGTAAAGATTGGAAGTGCAAAATCACTTGTTGAGTTGGAGGGAAGTGTAGATGGGACTTCCCCAGGGAGGGGCACCAGAGTGGTTGCCATTCTGATTATATCTGTGCAACTGGTCATAGAGTCGTAGATTGGTACAGTGTGGAAACAGGCCCTTCAGCCCATCTCGTTCACACCAGCCAACATTGTCCCAGCTACACTTGTCCCACTTGCCTGCGCATGATCCATATCCCTCCAAACCTGTCCTATCCTTGTACCTGTCCAACTGTTTCTTAAACGATGGGATAGTCCCGGTCTCAACTACCTCCTCTGGCAACTGGTAGTGTAAGAAAATAACTGCAGATGCTGGTACAAATCGAAGGTATTTATTCACAAAATGCTGGAGTAACTCAGCAGGTCAGGCAGCATCTCAGGAGAGAAGGAATGGGTGATGTTCTTCTGGCAACTTGTTCCATACACCCACCACCCTCTGTGTGAAAAAGTTACCCCTCGGATTCCTATTAACTTTTTTCCCCGTCACCTTGAACCTATGTCCTCTGGTTCTAGATTCCCCTACTCTGGGTAAAAGACTCTATGCATCTACCCGATCTATTCCTCTCATGATTTTGTATACCTCAAGAAGATCTCCCCTCATCCTCCTACACTCCATGGAATAGAGATCCAGCCTACTTAACCTCTCTATAGATAGCTCACACCCTCTAGTCCTGGCAACACCCCCTAGTCCTGATCTTTGGATTTTTAGTTTAGTTTAGAGATACAGCTTCGGCCAACCGAGTCCGCGCCTTACAGCGATCACCCGTACACTAGTTCTATCCAACACACAAGGGACAATTTATAGAAGCCAATTAACCTACAGAACTGCACGTCTTCGGAATGTGGGAAGAAACCGGAGCACCTGGGGAAAACCCACGTGGTCACTAGGGAGAACATACAAACTCAACACAGCCAGCACCCGTGGTCAGGATCGAACCGGAGTCTCTGGTGCGGCATGGCAGCAGCTCTACCGCTGTGCCACTCTGGCGCCCTCTGGCAAAATTTATGTGGCACAAAAATTGGATGCAGAGTGGGAAGAAGTTAGTAACAGAAATATAGATAATATTGAAAAATGGGAGGAGTTCCATGTTGGCGGGAAGAATGAGAAAATGGCGCCTAGAGTAGAGGGCGTTAATCTAAAAGTGCTGCAAGATCAGAGATCAGAGGGTATATGTACGTAGTCATTGAAAGTCGTAGAACAGTTTGAGAAGTGAATATGAACAGCATCTGGGATCCTGGGCTTTATAAAGAGGATACAGTTTGGCGCAGTGATAATGAAGCTTTACAAAGCACTGGTTCATCCATAGTTGGGGTATTGTTCCTCGATCTGGGTGCAACACGCTGGGAAAAGTGTGAAAGCTTTCGAGAGGGGGCAAAACGTGTTTCCAAGGAGTCATGCGTAATTAAGTAACCAGACTATAATAGTGCTGCAACTAACTAAATCCATAGTTCAATAAAACAAAGTTGGTAATTTTGTGTTCTTGCTCTATGCCTGTATGAAACTTTGCGAGTCTTCAAGGTACAACAGACGTCTTTATTACAGTAACTCAATGCTGGCAGCAAGACAACTAAAATGGCTGCAATCCCACAACCGTACAGACAGCAGCCGTGGTTGGGATCGAACCCGGGTCTCCGGCGCTGCAAGCGCTGTAAGGCAGCAACTCTACCGCTGCGCTACCGTGCCGCTCCAAAGGGTGGAATCTCTTTGCACGTGGTCCCAGGGGAGGGTCTACCATCATCTCCCCACTCTTTTAAATCTACCTGTATACATCGCACCATTTCTAGTTGTTCTAATAATACTCTATTCTGCACTCTACCATGGTAGAGTGATAGTAACAGTACCCAGGTATCACTAAATGCTGGAGTAACTCAGCGGGTCAGGCAGCATCTCGGGAGAGAAGGAATGGGTGACGTTTCGGGTCGAGACCCTTCTTCAGACTGATGTCAGGGGAGGGGGCGGAACAAAGAAAGGATGTAGTTGGAGACAGGAAGACTAGTGGGAGAACTGGGAAGGGGGAGGGGAAAGAGAGGGACAGAGGAGCTACCTAAAGTTAATCTTTCCCTTCACTCTGCCGATTGTACTTAAGTTGAAGACAGACACGAAATGCTGGAGAAATTCAGCAGGTCAGGCAGCATCTCTGGACAAAGGAATAGGTGACTTTTCGGGTCGACACCTTTCTTCAGACTTGGATTGTTTGCATTTATTTATAGTATTATCCGTCTGATTTGATAGCACGCAAAAAAAAGTTTTTCACTGTGTCTCACAACATGTGATGATAATAAACCTAAACCTTATAATTCAGAATTACAACGTTTGAAGATTCCTCACTAGCTATTGTAGTTCAAATTTCTAATTTAAGTATCTTTTTTCTACTTCTGATACATAATATTCTGATACATACTTCTGATATTGATAATATATTGAGACACATGGAACTGCAGATATTGGGAATTTTTTGTGCTGGAGGAACTCAGTGGGTCAGGCGGCATCTGTGGAGGGAATGGCCAGATGATGTTTTGTGCCGGGCCTGTTCTTCAGGTTAATGATGTACCCCTGCCTTTCATACAGTCATAGAGTCACATAGCGTGGAAACAGGTCCTTTGTGGCCCAACTCATCCTTGCTGACCAAGGTGCCAAAAAAAAGGATTGTAAATACAAGATAGTTATTCATAAATCCCAAACACAAAATTCCAAAGGAACATCTGTCCTGATGGTGCCCAGGCCAGGTGACTCTTTGTATGCTGGTCACAGAAGTGGATCTGCAATCACGCATTACATTCTCTACTCCAACAGCAGCACCTTATTCCCTTTATCATGCGCCTGTACACTGCGGACGGCTCGATTATAATCGTGTATTGTCTTTTCAATGACCATCTCTGTACACGTGACAATAAACTAAACAAACTCATAGCGGTTTGAATGTGGATCCCACTCACAGTGGCTGAGGTAAATACGAATGAATGAATAAATACTTTATTGTCACATGTGACGAGTCACAGTGAAATTCTTTGTATTGCAAACCCAAGGTATGCAAAGAGTCACCACATAAAGGGCGCCAACAAAGTTACAAAATATCTCGCACCAAGTCCTCCTTAGTTCTGCCCCCCCTGCCCATCCCCTCCCCCACGCTGGGTCCTCCTTTGTTCTTCACCGCCCCCCCCCCCCACGCCGGGCCCCCCTTTGTTCCCGGCGGCTCATCCTCCGGCTCCCTAGTGGCCTGACCTCGATCGCCATTGCCCTGAACAAGCTCCGCACCGACCTCCTCGACAAACACCATGGGGTCAGACGATAGAGAAATGAATAAAAAGAAACATCAATTGATTTTCTGCAGATGAATGGATAAAAGAGAGAGGTTGAACAGGTTGGGTCTTTATTCTTTGGAGCGTAGAAGGTTGAGGGGGGACTTGATAGAGGTTTTTAAAATTTTGAGAGGGACGGACAGAGTTGACGTGGGTAGGCTTTTCCCTTTGAGAGTGGGGAAGATTCCAACAAGGGGACATAGCTTCAGAATTGAGGGACAAAAGTTTAGGGGTAACATGAGGGGTAACTTCTTTACTCAGAGGGTTGTGGCTGTATGGAATGGGCTTCCGGTGGAAGTGGTGGAGGCTGGCTCGATTTTATTATTTAAGAGTAAATTGGATAGGTATATGGATAGGAGGGGATTAGAGGGTTATGGTCTGAGTGCAGGTAGATGAGACTAGGTCAGGGAGAGTGGTCGGCGTGGACTGGAAGGGCCGAACAGGCCTGTTTCCGTGCTGTAGTTGTTATATGGTTATTATATGGTTATAAAAGGTTGTCTGTTGTAACTTGATTATTGTTCCATGATTGACTGTGACTCGTGTTTATGGAGGCCACTCCACACCTCCTACCTTTCCTGTACAGAACAACATCCACCAGTTCCTCTACAAGCCATGTTTCAATACTTGCCTTCATTACTGGGGGCATTGAGTACAAGAGTCAGGAAGTCATGATACAGCTCTATAAGACTTTGGTCAGGCCGCATTTGGAGTATTGCGTGCAGTTCTGGTCGCTCCCATTACAGGAAGGATGTGGACTCTTTGGGGTGAGTCCAGATGAGGTTTGCCAGAAGGCTGCCTGGATTAGAGGGTTTCAGAAGGAGAGCTTGGATAAACTTGCATTGTTTTCTCTGGAACGTTGAAGGTGGCGCGGAGACGAAAGAAGTCTGTAAAATTCTGAAAGGAAATGTCCAACATTAGAGGGCATAGCTATGTGGTAAGAGGGGGGAAGTTTAATGGAGATGTACGGGGACATCCAGGGACTGTGTTGGGGGCTTGAACGCATTGCCAGGGGTGGTGGTGAAGGTAGATATAATAGTGGAGTATAAGAGGCATTTAGATAGGCACATGCAAATGGCGGGAATAAAGGGATATGGATCATGTACAGGCAGATGAGATCAGTTTAACTTACCTCGGGAAGGCAGCCAACATAATCAAAAACTTGTCCCACCCAGGTTAATCCGACCTCTCTCGTCCGGCAGAAGCTTGCAAGCTCGCACCACCAGACTCAGGAACAGCTCCCCCCCTCTGTTATCAGGCTTTGATATAATCTATGGTACTGTTCGATTCACCTCTACTCCATTGCAGACTCTAGACTTTGTCTGTGGAACTGATGCGTTACGATGTTGAGAACTATATCCTGCACTCTGTATCTTCCACCTGTTGTACTTGAGTTTGGCGTGATTGTATTTATGTGTTGTATTATTTGATTTAATTTTAGTTTAGTTAAAGAGATGCAGCGTTGAAATATGCCCTTCGGCCCGCCGAGTCTGAGCCAACCATCGATCCCTGCACACTAACACATCCCTCACACACACGAGGGACAATTTACAATTTTACTGAAGCCAATTAACCTACAAACCTGTACGTCTTTAGAGTGTGGGGGAAACCAGAGATCCCAGAGAAAACCCACTCGATCACGGGGAGAACGTACAAACTCCGTACAGACAGCATCCGTAGTCAGGATTGAACCCGGGTATCTGGCGCTGTGAGGCAGCAGCTCTACCCGCTGCGCCACCGTGTCGCCCTATGACTGGATAGCCTGCAAAACAAATGTTTTTACTCTAACTCGGTACGTGACAATAATAAACCTAGACCTAATTTCCATTAAAAAATGCATATTGGTCAAGTGCCCAGTAATAACTTTGGAAGGAACTGGAGGTGCTGGTTTACTCCGAAGATAGACACAAAATACTGGAGTAACTCAGCGGGGTCAGGCAGCATCTCTGGAGAGAAGGAATGGGTGGGTTTCAGGTCCAGTCTGAGGAAGGGCTTCGTTGGTGTGCTTTCTTGGTCGTTGGTGATATTTACTCTACTTTGGTGCTGTCAAAGCAAACTAGGGTATGTGTACCGCATCACTTCCGGCAGTCGATCTCTATCTCCCTTGTCTTGCTGACATTGCGTCTCAAGAGAGAGCTAGATAGAGCTCTTAAGGATAGCGGAGTCAGGGGGTATGGGGAGAAGGCAGGAACGGGGTACTGATTGAGAATGATCAGCCATGATCACATTGAATGGTGGTGCTGGCTCGAAGGGCCGAATGGCCTCCTCCTGCACCTATTGTCTATTATCTATTGTCTATTGATAAGCTAGCCTTCATCATCCAAGTATTGAGTACAGGATGTGTAGGAAGAAACTGCAGATGCTGGTTTGAACTGAAGATGGACACAAAACGCTGGAATAACTCAGCGGGACAGGCAGCATCTCTGGAGAGAAGGGTCTCGACCCGAGACGTCACCTCTCCAGGGATGCTGCCTGTCCTGCTGTGTGAGTAACTTTGAGGGTCTGGAGCATTCAGCAAGCCAATTGTAGTACTGTACTGTAGAGAGTAGGGAATGCTGGTACTCAGCTGCTCAGACAGTTGCCTGAACTCAGGCAGTTCCTGGACGTTACAATGCAGCATCGTCCGGGTAGCACATTCACTCAGTATTGTTTACACACAGGGTGGTGGGTGTGTGGAATGAGCTGCCGGAAGATGTAGTTGAGGTCGATACTATCCCAACATTTATGAAACAGTTAGACAGGTACATGGTCGGACAGGTTTAGAGGGATATGGGCCAAACACAGGCAGGTGGGACGAGTGTAAATGGACCATCACACAAACCAACCTCCCTTCTATTGACTCCATTACATCTCACGCTGCTTCGGCAAGGCCAGCAGCATAATCAAGGACGAGTCGCACCCTGGCCACTCCCTCTTCTCCCCTCTCCCACCAGGCAAAAGGTATAGAAGTGTGAAAATGCACACCTCCAGATT